>NW_021833059.1:0-250969 GCF_006345805.1 Octopus sinensis
CGAATTATGGCCAACTTGTGATTAACTGTAAGGTGCACATAAGCAAGAGCATTGAGATCTGGCGTTGAATAACCTATTAGCAAGAATAAAGTAGAATTACCCTTCCATTTGTCAGTGTGTATCACTGAACCCGGTGCAATATTTTCCTTATTGCGGCGGTTAGAGTTCTTTTGGAGCAATCTGGAACCATCTTGATGAAACAGTCTTTACTTCCACGACAGATTCCCCCAAACACCCATTGTTTAGGGAGAATCCGTCCTGCATTGTTTTCCCGTTTAGAAAACATGCATTCGTCAACTTGGACAACTTTGCCAATACCACCTAACAGTCTAATGGAACACTAATATCAATCAGTGTGTTCGGACGATTTGCTAAATAATATGCGCAAACCTCTCGCAGGATGAAATGCAACAGTACCGTTAGTTCCTTTATTAATTATATAAATAATATCGTGACGAGTGTTGTGTGTATTGTGAATGATTATTCCGATCAGATGTTTTTCGTGTGGGAAAGTGATAGGGAATAATTGGCTGCAGTATATAACATTGTTGTCATGCGGATACAGCGAGGGGTACAATAGACATCTCAATTGTAGTGATGCTTTGGATATTTTATTGCTCAAGAGATATTGCTGCAGACGCATGCTCCTCACTCACGTCGACCTCATCGAAAAACTGCTTAACTACCCTCCCACTCAAAGCTGATCAAATTCACTTTTTTATTTTGTTTTTATTATTTTGGGCAATATGTTCTTTATTTATAAGAGCACCCTGTCATTTAGGGCTGTGTTGTTTACCATCCTGTTCACTTTGATGTATTCAGTTGAGCTATACTGACTGCATATTCTTTATAACAACGCACTAATACATAATCAGTTGATAATAATCATTAACTAACTTGTCACAACAAATAAACATATGCTGTCACTGAGTTGTTGACTCAAACCAGTTCTGGGTGTATTCAGATAGTCATCCAGCACATAACGATTGTCGAGTTAACTTCAGTTAAGAACGAAATATTACCACTAGTTTCTTGTGTTCTTCGGAACCCTGAGGCTGAGATCAAATATGTAGTTCGAACAGCTAAAGCAGTGGTTCTCAAACTTTTTTTCCTTGCGTACCCCTTGCCATCTAAATAATTTTTCGCGTACCCCTTATCGATTTTTGAAAAATTAAGGAAAAAAAATATTTAATTAATGAGATGGATGGTGTGTTTATCAATCACTAATCTATCGATTTCTGGATCCTTTGACGAAAGACACACCCGAATATCATGAACAACATTCAGCCTCGCACGATGAACTGATTTTAAATTAAACAACGATGAAAATCCTTGTTCGCAGAGATATGTAGTCGGAAACAAAAGCAAAAAATCGATTATATAAAATCCAATATTGTGATATTTTGATGTCATTTTACACCAAAATTCAATTAATGGTGCAGATTTAAATAAGATTTTTGACTCGTAAAATTTATTAATTCAATAACTTCTTCTGAATATTTGAAGGCAAAACATTAACTTTTACGGAAAGGATTGACAAAAAACTTAAGATCTACTTCATTAATTTCAGGTATATATTTTTCAATTTCATTCTTCAATCCAAGTAAATGGGAAGTTATTGATGTTTTAAATTTTCTATTCATTTAATTTTAGATGGAAAATGTTTTCATTCAACTTATCAAACATAAGTAAATTTAAATTTGTTGTATTATCTATCCACAGTTGGAGCTTCATACGAAAAGACCTACAATATTGCATTATTTCGTAAAAACCTTGTTTTTTTCTAAAAAGTCAACAATGGTAACTCCCTTAGTTTGTACCGATAAATTCAAAGCATTAATTCGCGAAAAAATGTCCGTTAAATAAGATGCATACACCCCAATACATATTTGATAACTTTGATAATATAAATTTTTATTTTCGCGAAGAAAATATTCATAAATTTCATTCTTCAAACTGTGCACTCTGGAAAGAACATTTCCTTTGGATAATCATCGAACTTCTGTGTGATATAGTAAAACTTCTCATCTGAACCAAATCTTCACAAATGAATAAAAAATTCGCGAATTTAAAGGACTTTTTTGATATGATTGACAATTTTAATAACATCGTCAAGAACATTTTTAAGTTCAAGAGGCATTGTCTTCACAGCAAGAACATAACGATGCAACATACAGTGAAGATGTTTTACATTTGGATTGACAGATTGTACTCTACCTCGGAAACCAGAGTTCATCCAAGCATAGCTGGTGCTCCATCTGTGGTGCATGCACTAAGATTTTGCCACAATAGGCCTATCATAAGTAAAAATCAAAAATGTACCTTCTGTTTCAAAAAAAACAATTAACTGCATCGAAATATCAGAACCTTTTGTGTTTAAAGGTAAGGAATAGTTGAACAAAAATTCTTCCTTAATATTTTCCATATAAATATCGCACATAAACGAGTAACTGAGAGCAATTTGCTACATCTGTTGATTCATCCAATTGAATTGAAAATTTTTTAAAGGCAGCACTTTTTATTTCAGTAATGACCTAATAATAATTAACCAGAAAATAACTTGTTCTTTTATGTTTTCGGATAGATCTCGTATTCTTCTATTGACGTATCATTTGAACATGGAATTTTTCGAACAATATGCTCCAATTTATTGCCAGGGAAACATTCAAACATGTCCTTAATGCACGGTATAATATAAGATTCTCGGCAATTGTATGTGGTTTTTTTGGCTTTTGGCGATCCGATATGAAATCATGTAAGAGAGTTTTGATAGTAAAATTAATGTCAAAATTGAAAGAATCGTCTATTTTCCGAATATTATCTTTTTTGTTCTTAAAAAGTCATTTGGTTTTCCGATAGTTTCGAAATGATTAGAAACTTGATGCCGAGAAAGTAATGAAGGTTTCATGGATTCAGGGCAAAGAATCTTTTGGCAAATAATACACTGCGGATGTGGCACACCGTTTTTAATCACAAAATAAAATCCATAGTTGAGATAACATCGTTGTATTTTCGAATCTTGTTAACAGTAAACTCATAAGAAAACTAGTAGCGTGGAGATTTATTTTATTATTAATTATTTAATTTAATTATGATTTTTATTATAATTAGAATTAATAACTTTTTTTTTGAAACGAAAATTAAATAGATTTTCAAAAAAATTTTCGCGTACCCCCTACAGAATTTCGCGTACCCCTAGGGGTACGCGTACCCCAGTTTGAGAACCACTGAGCTAAAGTCTCAAACTGTGTGTTAGCTAGCAGTCTAGCTTTAAATCTTCAGCCTTCTTATTTGCAGATTTAGCCTCCAAGCACACGAAGTTAAATGAGAAGCAGAATGGTGTCCCAGCAGGTTTGCATCCCATACGAGGCCTTTTCCGCCTTCAAAGGGGAAAAGGGTCATCCCGTCAGGACGTTTCCCATCGCGCGGTCAAGACCCGTGGTTCGAGGACCAAAGGAAATCCCGCCGAGTCGAGGGCCCTCGTATGATGTCATTCATAGCAGAGTGCCTCGGAAACGTCCGCACTCCTCCTGCATGATAAAGGGTGCAGACCGAAAGGGTCAACAGTGCAGCCACAGCGCACGTGTGCGGGACACATTGCCTTAGTCCCGAGGCGCAGAGTTCAAAAATCTGAAATTGATTGATTTAAAGTTTGAAAAATGAATATTCTATGCCAATTGAATCTTTTGTTTTAAAAAAGAGGCTTTTCCTTTTTATGCCCTGCTACCCTCAGTGGTTGCATTTATCGCTGACATATTTTTTGTTGATCATACTTTTCTTTCCTGTATCATTTTACTGACTCATGAATCAGAGTTTATGGATTTCTATCCATATGGCCATATGGCCATTGGTAATTTACTTTAATTATAAGTAATAAAGCTAATCAATGACAGTTTTAGTCTGCTACAATATTTTAATCAATTCTCGATTGCCGTTATCCGGGGGAACAGTTTGGCGATCCGCCAGACCTCTGGCCTTCCCTGCGATTAATCGATATTAATTGATAAATTTTTCTATACAGAAAAAAAAATTTGTCAATCATTAGTTAATTCTAGCAAATTCTATTTCCTCATTTTCACATCCTCAGTGACGTTTGATTCTGCTCTGATATTAGAATAAACGTTTTATCCTGTATTCTCCGTTGTAACGCGTGCCTTCTATTGACGATCGACTGACCACTTAATTCATGCATAATGGGACTGGCCAAAAGCATAAAGCTATAAGACCCAATCTTTAAATTTTATTTCCAATGAATCCTTTTCTTTAACAATTTCTTCAATTCGTAAATGCCATGGACCATTGCCTACCACTAGCACTGCTAAAAAATGTGAGATTCCCTGCCTTTTCGTAGACAAAATTCTCATCCATTCATGGGCAGATTCCTTATAAAGGATCCACGTTTCAATTTATAATGTAACAATCCAAGAGATCAAGTTCCCTTCAGTCACCATCTCTTTATAGGCCACCCATTAGAATATTCATCAGTATTTAAAGCGACAAAAAACACATTGCAACAGACATTAAAAATATTTTGAATGTGTTGGAAGAAGAAGCTTTGTTAACTACTGAGTTTCGACTTCAAAGTTAAGAAACTATGATTAACTCTTTATTTTATAATCACTCTCATTTTTATGCAACATCGTATTTGCAAGAATTAAGGGTTGGCCTCATCTGTCTTAATAATGATGGTATGGTTTATTAAATAATTTATTGTTCCACTTTGCTTTTGTTAGTTTCACTTTAAATCTGAAATGGTATAGATAGGGTTATAATTCTGTTTTGCGTTAGGTTTAAGTTTCTATTTTACGCTATGCCTAATCTGTAAAATAGGAATAAGATTTTTTCTATAAAATCACATTATTTTGAAATTATTAACACTTTGAAGGCTCTGCACTTAGTTAGAAAAATTACTTAGTTAATTAGTTTTCTTTTTTTTATCAATAAAGGTTCGTGATTAAATAAAAAATGACCTTGAATGAGTTCGCGATTAACAGATTTTGAAAAACACGTTAAAAGTTATGTAATTTGTATGTGTAACAAAACAAATTGAATTTTTTGGTGTTAAAAAAGAGGCGTTTCCTTTTTATGCCCCATGCAACCACTGAGGGTTGCATTTACAGCAGATCCTTATTTGTTTCTTTTTTCATTACCTGACTTTTTTTTAGCCTGTAGCATTTTATAATAGAATGAAAGCAGGTTTTATAAATTCGTATCCATATGGCCATATGGCCATAAGTAATTTACTTTAATTATAATAAACAAGCTAATCAATGACAGTTTTTAGTCTGCTCCAATATTTTAATTAACTCGTCAATCATTAGTCAATTCTACCAAATTCTCTTAACTTTTTCCCATCTTCAGTGACGTTTGATTCTGCTCAGATATTTGAATTAAGGTTTCTTTCCCTGTTGGTGACAGCGTGCCTTCTATTCATGATCGACTGAGCACTCAAGTCATGCATAATCATACTAAAAAGAAAAAAGCACTTTGTTTTATTATCATTGCCATCAAGGGACCCAGTACAATGAGGTTGAAGACTATGTCACCAAACTTTAACTGAGTTAGAAAATTGGTGACTCCAGTGCACAATGAAAAATGTTGTTTTTAGCTACGAACGAAAAACGTAGATACGTAAAATATATTAAACCCCATCAAATACTATTTTTGCTCAACTTTAATATCATGCTGATTTCCATTGTAATTGACAGGACATCGAGACAGCCATGAACAAAGCTGTTTATAGAATATAAAATCTAAGTAATCCCTAATATATAAAATTTCCCTAAAAAGTCTTGCCATATTCTTCATCTTAATAGAAATCTTAAAAAAGTAATGTCGCTATTTTCTTAAAAGTTAAAAAAACTAAAATAATTAATTTTAAGTTTGAAAAATGAACGCATTATCAAATCGTTTCATTGCAAATCGATTCTTCTGGCATCAAAATTATAGGCTTCCGCGTTTTATGCCATACAACTACTGAGAATTGCATTTATTGTCGTCAAAATTGAATTCCTTTCATGGCCCGCAGCATTTCACAGTAGCATGAAAGTTTACAATGACAGGCAATTGAAATAAGAATAAAAAATTTTTCGACATGTAAAGTAAGGGAGGAGATGTCTTTCCATTCTTGGTGGCTTATCTTGCTAAATCCTCATGGTGGTTTTCTAACTCATTTCTAGGTTAGATGATTCAAATCTTCTATGGGTTTATCGATTATTTTGTTACCCCCTTTTGACAAAAGGAAAAGCGGCTCAATTTGTGAAAAGCCTCTGCTAGAAATCTTGGAATTATTTTTGAAGTTTTTAACTGATAAAGCGATTAATTAGGAATCATTAAGGGAAAGTTTTTAAGTTGCTTATAAAAAGTTTTAGTTTTTTGAAAAAACTGCTTCTTCATCGTCTTTGTTTAAATGTACATTTAGAAAAGTATTTTACATGTATCGATCATGTAGAAGTGGCAACTGTTTACATCGTCCCAAAAGATTATGATGTTATATGCGCGACTTCTAATAGATACTCTAAAAGGATTTAAGTATTTATCTGGTACCATTGCTTGAAAAATTATTTATGATGGAACTTAAATGATAGGTTAAACACTTAACCTTTCAAGCCCTTGGTTGGATTACTCAGTCGGGTCACTTTCTAATTCAGAGTCTTCAAGAATCTCTTTCAACAGTTAAGTTTCTCTGTGACCCCCACATGCCTTTTTTATGGAATTGAATTTATTCCTCCTGAAAGCTTTTGATCATTTAGATCTCTCACTCCAGTTTTAAATCCACTTCCAAACCGGACATTAAATTTAAACAGCTAGGAAGAATTCAACTAACTCCTCGACAACTCGTTGGCACATAATGAGGATTTTTTTAGTTTCAAGAAAGTTGACTTACAAAAATTTGTTTCCTGATTGATTTCCCAATATGTACAGGAGATACTCCTAACATTCTGGACGGAAACGCCCTGATGTTCGACTTTATTCCCATTCAGAAGGAAATGGAACTCGTGTGGGATGTACCTGCGTAGACTCATTTTAATCATCATCGTTGGTTGACTCCGCTTCTCGTCTTGTATCTGCATCTGCCTTTGTCAAATCTAGGAAAACTGCAAAATATCGCTCTTTGACCGATACCTCCTGCTTCATTCCTCTGTGCGGCGAGACAGTGCGATATTGGGCCAAAGCGCTCAAACTCCTCTCAGAGATTGTTCAATCATCCGAGGAGGAGTCACGACAGTCGTGAAACGAGTTGGCTATTTCAGCGGATATCGTTCGCGATATTACGTGGAAATTCCATCCGCTCGGCGACTCATCTAATTTAGTTAACTTCTCTTTTTCTTGTTTCATTAATTACATTAAATGTTATTAAGTTAAATTTTCGGTTAAATATTTTAATTAATTCGTCAATCGTTATTTATTCTGTTCACCCGATTTTTCTGTTTGGCAATGTAAAAAATACTCGCGATATCTTTATAATACTATTAACGAAATTGATTTGTATTTACTCAGGTACTGTTTTAATGCCAATAATCTCCATACATGTTGTGTAAATAATGCTTTCCTATGCAAAAACATTGAAGTTATTTTAACTTTAAAATTGTAAAAATCCCTAAATACTTTGTAAATTGTCAAATTATAAAATTTTATACTTAAAATTTTTTGGTTTTAGATTATCAAATTTTCTTAACGTTCTTTTGGTTTTAGTTACTTAAATCATATCATACATATTTGGTTTATTTTTTGGTCGTGAGAATTCTGGTTTTCTATATTGACGGAACGATTCAAAATTTTAAAATTTATTTTGGGAACTTTTTTCTTTGAATTAAAGAATTAATTTAGATTAGTAATTTAATGATAATGATTAATTAGTAATTTTAAGATCTGTTCATCATATCGGAATGGTTTACGAATATCGAATTTTCATCTTCTTCTTCGAGTGGATAATTATTAAAGTCTTCGTTAAAATTAACGAAACCACCTGGACTCCAACTCTTTAAAAATAGAAAATTCTTCAGATACGCGGAATTTGCACAGTAGTTTTAGAAATTAATAAAAGCAAGCTAAAGTAAGTATTTCATTTTTAGAAGAAAATAAATTTTATTTTAAAAGAAAATTGACAACAGATTGTATGTACAGGTTGTAAAATCAATTGAAATATGTCTTTTTTAGTAAACTCAATTTTAAATTATGGATTTTTTGTGTATGTTTTTTTTAACCACCAACGACTGACGCAAATTGATATCAGAGAAGTAATGTGGGCTATGCGTCCTGATAAAGAACTTTTTTCAAGGACTTTTAAGCTGATTTGCTTAAGTTTAAATTCTCTTTAAAGTTTGGTCACTCCTCAAATTTATCTGGCTATCACCTACTCTTAAAAAATAGTTGTTTCATGTGGGAATTACTTGACACACTCCATAAAGTTTTGTGTACTTAGTAAAAATTTGCTCACTTAGATGTGTGACGTTTATTATGACCACGTCCCTACTCATTTTATTGATCATCTACACGTGGAAGTGAAATAATTAAAAAATAAATAGATTCAGATTTATTACAATTCTAAAGAGTCCAGTAGTTGTATATTAAACTTTAACGATTTTATTTATCAATATCTAAGCTTATTGCATCTGGAAATTTATTACGGCAGCAGTTTTAAATTATTTATGCTTAAGTCGTTAAATTTTCCAAATCAATCACTTATTTAAACAAAATATTTTCAATTATTATAGAGTGATTAACTTTATTTATACTTCAACTAAAGAAATAAAAGTTTTTTGACATAATGGACATTTTCCTTTCATCAAAAGCCAAGGATCTATACAATCTTTGTGAAATTGATGACTAAAATAATTTATAAATATTATTTTTTACTTGCATGACATAGTTCGAACTATTTCACCCACAAAATTTCAGATATACAAATGTGCGCAGAATATTTCAATCGATTCATTCTAAAATGTTAAGTATTTAAAAAACTGTTGATTCTACCTATTCTTGACCAACAAATACTCTTAGCTTCCGTCCCAACCGTCCGTTTTAATACAGTCGAGTACATTTTGCTCACTGAAGCTAACAAGCTTGCGTATTTAATAGCGAATTGGCCTTCAAAACTTCCCACTACAAATTGATTAGTGTCTTTATAGCTCCAAATATATAACAGATGCACATTTTCCCTTCACTTTTAACACATCAGTCACACCCAACTAAATTGACTGGGACGTCAAAATTATCTCCAAATTCGGATTTAGAACTAAATTCTTGAAATTCGGGTAAATTGAGATCAAAATGATATCCTTTATTCATTTCTCCAAATTCCTGACTAGTTAGAAATGATTAAATAGCATGTCCCGCGACTGATTGATGCCTAGAGCATACGAAGTCTCCCTTCTTTCGTATTTCAAGTTGCGATTGCTTCGAAATCGCCCGTCTCTTTGTGTGATGGATATTTTTTGTAAACGAAGGTAGTTTATCAACAACTAAATTTTTTAGGATATTTAATCCGTTTCAAATTAAACTGATGGCCCTGGGAGATATTGGAACGAACATTGTCTTTATTTTATTGATACTTTGAGCTGACTCCAGCCGAAACTCCTGACTATGATTGCAAAAACAACAAATTTTTTTATCAAATAATTAAATTTATTAAACTATAATTTTTGCTAAGTGATCCACAATGTTAATTCTTTGATGAGTTATAAAGTTAAAATTTGAATTTTTTTATTCAATTTTAATTTTTTCTGCTTTATTAATTTTGTAAATTGCAATTTAAACGAAACAATTTAGACTACTTTTCCCAAGAGATTGTTTATCGTGGGGGTGGGTATCACGTGCCTAGACCGTTTGCAGACAGTGGAAATGGAAAAAAGGAGAGTATAACCTCCTGCAAAATAGCTAGGACTGATGCACCAGTATATTCTTTGGTTTTTATTTTTTTGCTCTCTTTCAATAGAGGACTAAAATATTGGCAATAGCTTTTTTTGCTTGTCCTTTCATATTAGAATCAGTCCGTTTCTAAACTTTCCTTCCATCCTAAAGTTTTTGCGAAAGGCATAGTTAATTATTTGATTTTTTTAAAGAGGTGTTTAACTCAACTACAGTTCTTTTTTTTCTGGAGTGTGAATGTGAAAGTACTATTCTTATAGTTCTTATAAATTAACTTTAAAATGAAACGACAAAACTTTGATTAAATCAGATAAGACAAATTAACGAGAACAGAAGATTATTTAAACAGTTAAATGAGAAAATACTCCCATGTCATCGCCTTAAAATTACGTCGGCAATCTAGTTTCAGATCATTGTTATTATGTTTTGCATCTTTCTTAAGTAAGCGAAATGATAACAGTAGACTGTCGGCAAATCTATATCCAAGCCGCCTTTAATCACGTCAAATTTCTTAACTCCCAATTTTTTTTATTTTTGAGGATTTCTCCGAATATAGTAACCGAGTCTTCCAAACCTAAAATATCTCAGTTGTAAAAAATACAGTTCTTCTCCTTCTACATACATCAAATTTTTAAGAAACTCAAGAGTTTGTAATTCATTGGAACGGCGAAGATGATGTATCCACTCAGTGCCTGGACTCAACTTAAATATTTAAAGTTCTCGATTCGAAAAATTCTACTTATAGTAATTTGCAATCAGTACTCTTGAAGCATCATGTAAAACTCCCGATTACGACAGAACAACCCTCAAATTGATTGATGTTCAATTTGTCATCACAATGACTTCATCCACGATTTCACAAACTATTTTTTGTAATAAAACATTTATAAACTATAAGAGTTATTGAAAACTATTCTTTTTCAATAGAATCACACCAATCCGGCGAATAATCAGAATAGACTCAAGGAGTCCTTCCTCATGAGCTCAAGGTCTTCACGAATGCGATCAAATATGATGGTATCATTCAAATAATAACAATGATTGTCATCCATCCCCATAAATGAGTATGGAAGCTGAACTGCTATGTTTTAGAAAGTAACAGATAAAAAATGAATAATAAAAGATGTATAGGGTTTTTTCCGAGTTTAACGTCAAAGCCCAAGCATTAGTGTTGACGCATCAAGCATTAGTGTTAATTCTCAGAATTCTGTGTTAAAGTAAAGCTACATATAGACTAGCTGAAGTCATTCCGATTTTAATATTGAATATTTACCATCTATAACTCTCCTTTTATGTATCAATTGAGAATATATTTGCATTAAGGTATTCTCCGGATAAAAGCGTCTTGTAATTCCGAGAATGTCAACAGCGAAATAAAGTTGAAAAATGAATAGAACTTTGTTTTTTAGACCTTTGACACTAATGCTTGATGCATTAACACTAATTCTAGATCCATCAGCACTAATGCTGGTACATTAACACTAATGCTTGCGCTTTCTACGTTAAAGTTCGGAAAACCCTATACAGTCCGACCTCCGCCCCAATAAAACCTTGGCCTTGGGGCACCTTCCATATTTGGGGTACTTTTATTTATAAAGTCCATTTTATAGCAATTTATTTAATTTTCTACTAATAGAATACTAAACTAAAATATTATCGACCCCGCTTATTAGGGCATTTTTTAAAATAATTTTTGTTTTTGAACTTTTCAGGAATTTGAGACAAAATGGAATTTCAATTTCCGGATTCGGCGATAAAATTACCTTGAAGACGCATAACCGGAGGGAGGCGAGCTGGCTCTTCAAGCGCGTTTCGGTCTCTATTCTACGTCGGAACTGCCTCTCGATTCGTCGGACTGACTCCCGGGTCCCATATAGCTCTACTAGTTTCTGATTTCATTTCTTTCTTTTTAACAATTGGTTACGAAAAATTAATGATGAAATGTTTTCACAAAATAGAAAAATTTTAATTCTTCCTGATAATGCTACTTGTCATAGATGTCTAAATTATTCAAATCTTATTTTCCTAAAATTTCCAAAGAATACATTCTTTAACTCCTTGATATGGGGATCGTCAATTTTTTCAACTATCTTTTTCAAATGTCCTATATGAAGAAATTTGTATTGGCGATCTTTATGAAAATTATTATGAGACATTATTGAATATAAATATGCGACAGTTATCATATTTGTAGGATAAGTATGAAATCGAGTGAATTAAAAAAATGATTTCGAAATTAATAAACATTCAATCTGAACTATTGGAGACTCATATTTCAAATGTAGTAAAAATAGAATTTGATGGAACTGAAAATGACTCTCAATTATATGATAATGAATATAGTAAACCTATGCAATTGTATTTTTTGGAAGGCTTTGACGTTACGAAGAGGAGAAATTCTTCTATTAAAAAGCCTATATTATAACTGGGATGCAAGTGTTACAAAATTATAAGCGAACTTTTTACTTGCTCATGAAATATTATTAACAAAATTTTTTTGATAACAAGCACTACTGTTGGACTATTTTTTTAAATAATTTAAGAAGCTTAAATGTAAAGTAAACATGTGCGGTTGTTTTTTTTGAATAACTTTTTTTACGATGCAAAAATAAATTCTCATGAGATTCAACGTTTACATTACTCATTGTTAAAACGGAACCAATTTTAACTAAGGTTAAACTATTTAATTAAGGCATTCACCCCTTATTGTTGGAAATCATTCTCCTTGTTTAGATGTTGTGTATTGTTCTATAGCTTCTATAGCTTTAAGTATCAAAATATCTAAAGTGCACTTTAATAGGTAAAAATTTTTTATCTCACTAAAATTTCGGAAACAGACACATGGGTCGGTTCATAAATCCTATAAAAATTCATTAAATTATACTACAACTTATTCCATCAAAAGCATATGCAAAAACCGATTCCAAGAATAAAAAAATTATAAAGACTGTGTGTCTTTTATGCTTTGTTCAATATGACCGGAGTCATAAATTAAAACCAGTTATGTTTTAGAAATTTTAACTATGGATTTCTAGTCTCATATTATAGCTCACAAAGCTTGGATGACTGCATCTATATTTATTGATTGAATTATCAGTTTTGATCTCTAGCTTAAAATAAAAGAAAATTTTATTTCTAATAGACCACTGTCCTGCACATTGTATCCCTCAAATTAAATAATTGAAGGAACTTATTTATGTATTAAAACCAAAGACGGATAAGCCAGTTAATTATAATAATTCCCGTGATCGCCGATCCAAACGAGGGAGATCCTACTGAAAGGTTCGATCCTGCCCACATGATCGGCCTGAGACGACGATGTCCCAGGGTCTGAGATCTAGAAGTCCTTTTTCGGTAGGCATTAAGTGCCTCCTGAGCGTTGCCATATCCGAATGGAATTTTCCAACTGACATGGTGGACCCCATAACGCCACGCTAAGACCGGAAGGAAGGTAAGAATTGAAGGAACTGATATTATCGATTCTTTAATGCGAAAACCTAAAACGGGCAAATAAAAAGTAATTAGAGATTAAATTATATTTTAATAAATTTTAAACGTGTTTATTTTAATTTTTCAAGTTTAGATTGTTTCAAATTAGCCATAAAATTTTCATGTACCAAAAATGGCCAATTTGTAAGGATTTACTGTATATCCAAAAAATCTTTGATGCTTTTCAAAAGCTTGAATTCCCATAGTTTCAGAATGCCAATCTATTATGTCTTTTGTATCTTGATTTTGCTGTGAGAGGTTCTGTAATGAATGGATCAATAATCCATGGTGGGATAACTAAGTTTTATCCCTATATTGTGTTTTAAAATTGGTATACATACTCTTAAAATGATATATCAAATTGTAAATCCTTGTCTTTAAGAATATTCTGTATTTTGGATAAATTTGGAAATTGTACCAATTCGTTACATTCAATAATAACACAATAAGGTTTAATAACACTCGCCTTGGAATATTTTTTAAAGTAATTTCATTATATAGTGACACCGCCCTCATATCACTTGTAATCTTTCTTGAAATACCGTAATATCGATAGACTCTTAATCTGAATGACCAGGGCGGTATATTTTAATAGGATTTTGTTTAGAAACCTCCCAATATTCCCCCATTAGAATACTACTAAATCTATTTGTGGCATGTTCTATCTTATGAGCTGCAGTAGACACAAAATCCTTCATAAAAACCAAGTCCAGACCTTCCTTCGACACCAAATATATCTTCATCTATAAAAATTCTTTAAAAATAAAGATTATCAATCAATTACACAACAAAATCAAATACTAAAAATCAATTCTCCAAATCAAGCCCCATTTTGTGAAAAGTCTCTTTCTGAATAGCAGAAGAATTAATATCCTCAGCAGTAAGCAACGACAACCCAAGCTGATCCTCCTACGATAAAGTAACCCGACTGCACAAAACCAGTCTAACTGGAATAGACATCTTTCTCAGAAAATGTTTAGCGTTTTGAATCGCCTCGTCTATCGACAAATCACTCAACGAATCTGGCAAATTCTCAAGAATCCAATTCGGCAATTTTGACTTTTTATCTTCCCGTGCAAATCTCTAAAACTTTAAAAAATACCAAAAAACAAAATCAGCAAAAATAATTATTCCATAATCCGTCTTCCCTCTCAGTATTCTCCCCACACACTGTGCTGTATGTCGCATTGCATCAAACGTCAAAAACTCAGATTCAGAAATACAAAAATTCTCCCTAAGAAACTCAAGTCGTGTCTGCCTTTAAAATCCCCCAACAACTCACCGCCAAAATCCTACTTTGTGTGTACACGTAGGGCACTCCATACATGACTACAGCCCGTCCGTAGTGGTTCTCTACAAAATAAAAACAACAAGCAAAAAACCAAAGTCGATCCCCTCAGAGACCTTTCCTCGAGCCACGGAAAGCAGCACGGCTCCTCTCCCATTATCACATGACTTAATACAACAAGTCAACTCACCTTCCTGTAATTAGAAAGAGCATATTCTGTCTCAAATGAGTTCATAGTCTCCACAAATATCAATTTATAGCGCAGAATCTTGTCTATGAAGCCCTGTTCCTGCCACATTGCCACCACCTTCTCCTATCATGTCCCCCAAACACAACAAAACCATATAACTATAACTCGTAAAGAAACAAGCCACTCCGTCGGGGACTACTCTGCACAACTCGACCAACAACAACCCATAATTACGGATAATGTCTAATTCGGTGATTAACATGACTAAACCAATGTCATCTCTACTTTCATATCTCGTGGTTAATGTTACTTGATCACTTCCTCGAGTTACAATCTGATTTGATATCACAAATCTACCATTGGACACACACTTGGTCTAGTTTGAGTCATTCCAAACGAATTTTTTACCGTCGAACTAAAATCCAGGATCCTCGGGTACATTTCCATAGGCACCAGAGTCTAAGCCACTCAAAAAACCACAAAAAACCCCAGATGTAAGTAAAATCGACCGAAAGCAACAGAATATACTTTTTGTTACGATTGTGGCATCCAAACAGCACAAAGTCAGTTTATTTTCGGCCGAGGATTTTATTTGGGAGTACTCGGCAGGCTCAATAACCACGACAAAACCATTTTTTGCTTCATGGACCAACAGGGTGGCCAATCTAGCCAACTTTAAGACTGGTTTGAGGCCCTCAATGTCATTCAGCTTCAACGTTTCGATTATTGAAGCCAAACGAGATGAACAAAACCAGAAAATTGAACAAAAAATGTCCAACTTGAGCGGTCTGGGCTCGATAAATGCAATTTTCTTGAGGTCTTTGACAAACAGTGAAATCGATTCTTTGATTACGTAATCACTCTCCATTCTGTATTTTATATAATTCAAAAAACGAAGCAGAAAGTGCAAAAAATGTTCAGCCTGTCTTATACTGCCCGGGACAGCCTCTGTTGTTCAAAAAGTGTGTTTTTACCTTCAAAAATTTGTTCTGGAAGCACTAAAAATGTCAACAACAAAACCCACGTGGATTCGATATTTGAATATAATTTTCGCGCTCTTTTTCAATCCTTTGAAGGTCAGAAACCAAATGGTCATATTCCCTCTGCAATGCTTCTTTGTCTGTTTCCCTCAGCCTTACATATTGACATATTTCCCTCACTTTTTGAGCTCAGTTTGGAGGGTTTTTATATTTCTTTCGGCCGAATTGACATTTTTCCAAGTTAGTTCGACAGTCAAAGCCTCAATGCACACATTGTCTGAGTTTAATAATTGCTTTTGTGGACAAAAAACCAATGTTATGAGCTTCGTCGAACACTACGATTGAATTTCTGGAGAGATCTTTGGCTACTCTGCTGGCAATTTGGGGATCAAGCATGTAGGAGTAATTGAAGACTATAATCTGCACTTTTGACAGCTAAAAATAGTAAAAATATGTAAATTACAAAATGACGAATTATAAAATAAGGACAAGCATTTTCTTTGATTCCAAACTCCTTTAAATCGTCCTAAATAAAATTAAATTTGAAAATCCACCAAGTCATAAACACCACAAGGAAGGGGTACAAATTCAGCCTTCTATTTATTAAAATTAATTAATATTTAATTAAATATAAATTTAATATTTATAAATTTAATTAACCGTATAGTAAGGACATGTGGGTACTTGTTCATTATTAGCTGCCCTCTGTCTGGTGAGGGGAGATGTGAGGGAATAGCATTTACTATCCACATCAACCTCCCTAGAAACCTGGCCATTTTAGTTAAAAAGAACCTTCGGATGAATACACAGGTTCTTTCTAGCACTAAAAGCCACGGCGACAATCGGTGGTTTGGTCTCTACTTCAGTGTAGTAGTCCAAAAGTAATTTAAGTTCCCCCACAACCTTGTTAACCTCCCCCACTGTCCTTGAACAGTAAATTATTGAGTCTATTTTCCCTTTATGATACTACAAATATAGTTTTATATACAACCAAATAGTAGGCTACAAGTAATGATAATATTGTTATTGTTTTGCCTGTTCCGGATGACATTTCTAAGACACTGTGGCCCTATTGGTGTGATATTTAGTGGTACTTTTATGTCTAAGGATCGTTTTAGTTGTAACATGTAGGCATATTGCTCGGGGTAGATATATTCATAAGGGAATAGGATTTCTATTTCTTCTAAAGAGAATCTATTACATTAATTCACATGATGTCCACCTCATTATTATAATTTTAAAATTTTATTTAAAAAACTTTTTAATTTTTATTGATCGATATTAATTAATTTGATATTTTTAAATATATTTTTATTGTAAATTTTGACACTATAATTATTATTTTATATTTATTATTTTTATATACTGATTAATTTTTCTTAATTTAATCACATTAATTTAATAACAATATTATTTTAAAATAATTATTTTTAAAAATAAATAAATACATTTTTCTTTTGTTATAAAAAACAATTAAAATTTTTAAATGGGGTTGCTTAGTTGTGGAGAATCCTTAAAATGGAGCGAAATAATAGAACATAGAGAATACATAAAAGAACGTGGGATTATTCACTTCATCAAATGCTGGAATGCCAATAAAGACCGAAAAGGGGAGGAATTGAAGTGGGGTGACGAAATAGAATACACTCTCCTCCATTTTGACCCCAAGGCACGACGTGTGAGAGTAAGCCTCAGGTCGAACGAAATGTTAGAACGATTAACACAACAAAACCACAAGTTTAAATAAAATTTATTTTAGAATAAAAATATGTGATTGGAGACCCGAATACGCAGCCTATGTCCTCGAAGGGATCCCGGGAATTCCAATGGCGGGAAATTTAGACAGTTACAAAAAAATTCAAAAAACATGAAAATGCGGTTTTTCTATCAAAATAAAATTCAGTCGCAACAAAGTCAGGGAAATGCTCAGAGACGAGACCAAAAGGATTTTTTGACTGTCTTTGTATCACAGGATTTCCAAGGTAGCAAATTTACATCCAAAACAGACTCGGATGTCCAGATTTTACATTCCCGCCTTCATTTCCCTCTGAAAATGGCATTTCCGGGTCACTATTTTACCCCGATGAGGCAATTTTCGACGGACATCCTCGTTTTAAGTAAAAAATTAAAAAAAATTTTAGAAATCTAACAGCAAATATTCGCAGTCGACGTGGGCAGAAAGTCCGAATTCACATTCCAAGTAACCCACAACAAAAATTATAATTATTATTTTATTATTATTAAATAAATTAAATTAAAAAATTAAATAAATTAAATTAACCATGGCAGTCTACAAAGACCGGAACACACCTTGGCCATTTAAGGACGAGTTCTCATCAAGTGAGGACCCCCCACCCGCCAATCACATCAACATGGACTCGATGGGCTTTGGGATGGGGCTCAGTTGCCTTCAAGTTATAATCCGCCTTGTCATCATTAGGTGACATTCCAGACATCCGATATAGCCGAAGCGCGGGAATTATACGACCAGTTGATACCTTTGTGCCCTATTTTGGTATTTTTGGTTTTTTTAAGAGGAGATGGCCTTAAGTGCCTCATGTCCGGTGTTTAAAGGCTATTTGGCTGACTTTGATGTGAGGTGGCCTGCTATAGAAGCGTCAGTTGATGATAGGACAAGACAAGAACTGTCTCCACCGGTATTTCCACGTGTTTATGTTAGCCGAATCCCCCCAAGTCACGGTATAGTTCAGTTGACTGTTATTTGACGGAATCTGGCAGAGAAATGAACGACATTGCTATTAAATATGACAAAAAACATTATTCTATGCTCATAGATGCAGGTTTGTGAGTTTTTTGTTCAGATTTGAGGAGTCGATGATCTCCTGGCTGGTCACATTGCTCATTTATTCGTCCGCGATCCAGTTTCCGTGTTTAGAGAGAAGCTCGACCCGAATAACAAAGCAGATGAAGACCATTTTGATAATATACAATCCACAAATTGGCAGTCCCTACGATTTAAGCCACCCCCTTCAGGAAATGGGGACACAGGATGGAGGGTTGAATTCCGACCTTTGGATGTATATATATTTAATATATATAGGTACAAACTACTGACTTTGAGAATTCGGCTTTTGTGTTTTTTGTGATTTTAATTACACGTGCTGCTCTCTCCTTGGGGACTTGTGGAAGGTCAGTGGACTTTCGGGTGCCCATATCAAAGGTGACCCCTCTGAGGTTATTTATTCAGGTGGACGAGAATATGAGGAGATCTGTACAGAGGGATGCAGTGGTGGATCAAAAGTTTTATTTCCGACTGGACTCGCTAAACCCGACGAGAGAATATTGCAAGGAAAATATAGTGGAAATGTCGATTGATGAGATTATGAACGGAAGTGTATATTGTGGTGTGATTGTGTGGGTTTAGACACGTTTTTTGGGGTTGATTGAGTTTATAAAACAATATATCACCACTCATCCTGACGTGGAGGCGTCCACGTTTTGTTTGTTTTCGAAATACCTCAAGTTATTGTCTGGAAGGGCCTCGGGGAAGTTGATTACTGGGGCTAAGTTGATGAGGGATTTTATTTTGTCTCATCCTGACTATAAAGGGGACTCTTGTGTGGGTGAGTCGGTGGAATATGATTTGTTGGTTTTCCTCAGAGATTTGACTGAGGAATTGGTTTCTCCAGAAAATTTTTTTCCGGATAATAATTGATTTTAGATTTAAATTTTGTTTTTAATTCTACAAATCTATATTTCTTTTATTTAATTCTTAAAATATCAAATTTATTACTTTTATTTAATTTTGAACAAATTCTGCTCTAAAACGCTGAGACCTGGAATCTAACCACCAAAGAACTAGAACAGCTCAACTTTTTCCACAAAAAACTACTCCCAGGAATTTCCTAGCTAAAAAAGATGAGCATCGAAGAACTCAATAGAATTACACATTTTTTTCAAATAATACAATCCAGAAAAGAGTTTGACATTTAAAACAAAAAGGACATCTTTTTCCTTATATGACCATGATTCAGTGGCATTTTTGGAGTTTAAATTTTTGTTTTATATAACTCTGTTTTTCGGCCGGTTGCAGTATGCGCACTGGTAAAACTATGCAAACCGGTAGCAACATACCAACCAGCCATATTCCCAAAACACATATTACTATGATCCCACTAGTGTTCTAAACCGAATTTTCAAATTAGCGTTAAAAGCACCATTCGCCATTGGTGTTTACTTCTCGGTAAGAAGAAAATCACAAAATTATAAAAAATGTCAATTTGTGTTTTAATTCTATTTTATATTTACTATAAATATTTTTTTGTATCGGGATGATCGGTTTTGAGATAGATGAACATGGTATCCCGGTTGGTTCTCCCTTACTTGTTCACAAAAAATTTCCTACATTTAATTTCCTTACTGTTCAGATTTGTTTAAAGTTTTTTATATGAAAAAAGATAGTTCTGTCCTCTCTTACACATCACTGGAACCATCCACTGTGTGTTAGACGCCTACTCGTTCTTAATATAACTCCCAACAGTCTCTCAAAAAAGCTGTCGAGAGTATGTTGATGATTTTGACAAATTCTTATATAACAAGTGATGCTTTTTTGTAATATAAAGAAAATCGGTAAAAATATAAATAAAAATAAATGATCGTCATAATGATAGGAATTTCTCAGTTCGTTGATGATCTTCAGGAGGGCGGCCGAAATTCTGTCTTTGAGACACAGGGAATCCTTCAACGTTTGCTTTTTCAATAAGAGAAACGACTGTCCGTCAAAATGCTGGGATCTCAGCACGGGAGCCACATTCCGGCATTTCGTAGACTCGATGTACTTTATCAAATTCTCACAGGACCAGTCGCGTGGGTCTTTTAGTAGGGAATTTGTATTTTTCTCAGAAAGTGGCAGAGTTTGACTACATTCGATTTTTCTCTTAGGTTTGGAACAGATCTCAGAAATTGAGAAATTTTTTGTACGTTTTTTGGATTTTGGAATTTTGGGGTTGCCTTGTTAATTTAATTTATTTAAATTTACATATTAAACAAGGTTTTTCTAATAAATCGACGAGGGATATTAAATTCGGACAAACTTTTAATTTTAGACGCAATTTGAGTAGAAAGTGACTCAGTTGTGAAAACTGTCGAATTTACTGTTTATTAAGTAAATAAATTTAAAAATACTTTTTTACGGATATCTGTATTGAATTGGTTAAATCTCCGAAAACACTTAAAATTTCATTCAGACGTTTAAAATTTGATGTACATTTTAAGATATACTCATATAGTGACTTAAGGACCAAACAAATTGGCCCAGGTCCAATTATTTTGGGAATTCGAAGTATTTCTGACACATAAAGGTATTTCCCTAAGTAGCAATGAGCATTAATGAAGATCTCAGGACTCCAAAGGTCCTCAATTCTCCTAATTTCCACGTGGTCGTCCAACATATTTGATAAAAGGGCTTTCAACAGTATACTTCTATCTTGTTCACATAGTCGTGGCAATTGTGGCTGACTGAGTGGATAATCGTTTGATTCAGCCCACCCAAAGGGGAGGACTTGAGGACTGTAGATAGAATAGATCAAAGACGATTCCTCGTTTATTTTGACAAAAATCAAATGTCCAGCAACTTTGAGGATTGTTGCTGGGCAGACACTTTGATTATTTGTAGGATTAATCACTTGAAGCTTTATCCCGGGTTCGAATCCAGGCTTTTTCTTGAACTGAAAGAAATAGTTTGTTTATTAATATTTACTGTTTTTGTAATCGATTTTGGAGCTCTTTCAAGTCCCTTTCCAATCCCTCTATATTTACTCCACTGAAAAAGTTTTCTGGTCCCTTTAACATGAGACCACCAAGCACAACCATCAGAAAACGTAAAAGGCAGTTTGTGGCTCACAGAAAACTCAACGGGAAAGATTCCATCAGAAAGAGAATAACAAGATTCAATTTTTGTACCAGATTCGATTGAATCGATTTTAATGCATGTGTTGTCGATTATTTCGCTAATTTTTGCTGGAAATAGAATCTGTCTGGTCTTCAAATCCAAAGCCTCAACTGCCATTCCAACTTTCAGTTTATGAACGGTTACTTCAAAGGGAATCTGGCACAGAAAGCACTTCTGTATTCCAAAATAAATAAAACACAAATATAGACCCAACAAAGTCTGTGCAATCTCTTTTTGCATGTTTTTGCCATCCATGAACGACGAATATCGATAAAAGTAGACCGTTTTCTCCTCCGTGGTAAAGTTGTTTGATTTTCGGTGAGTCAATTTTGATGGAAAAAGTTTTTTTGTCCCCTAAAAACTGAGCTTTGATCAGCGGATATTCTATTTCGAGAACTCTGATGAACCAAACGGCATTGGTTTCGACTTGATACTCATAAATGTGGTCTCCGTTCCTCAGAGGGCATTTCACAGCATAAGCAATATGAGGAAATGTATTTGGGGAATACTCGAGAGAATTAAATTCTTTTTTATTTTTCAAATCTTTGAAAGAAGTATCAGGCGGCAACTTTAAAGGCTTCATTTCTGTAAGTACGCGATCAATTTGACTTTGTTCGAGCTTTGTCACATAGGAGGAAATATTATGAAGAACAGTTTTGTCTTTAAGATATAATTTTATGATCTTTGACAATGAAAAATTGTGGAAAATTTGTTCAGATTCATTGAAAAGATCAGGGACACTGAATTTCGAATTTTTTGGTGTTTTTTGATTTTCATTGGCAGCTACAGGAGATTCGTTTATAGAATCAGGTTTATCTCGACTGATAAAATTGGAATTAGAGCGATTGGTTTTAAGTTTACTTGGTTTTTCTGTATCACAATTTGAATGACATTTAGAATATTTATTTCTCTTGGAGTTGTGATTGTCCATGTTGTATGCCTAGAAAAAGAATGAGAATATTCCTTAATTAGTGTTTAATCCGTTAATACAATATCATTCCTGACTTACTCGACCTAGTTACTGTTCATTTACCAGCACCAAAGCGTAGCCATTATATATTAATAAAATATATCGTCATATATAGCAAATATAATCCCTCACTCAAACACAATGCATCCGCGTAGACTAACTAACATAAACCATAACGCATAGTGTACATACAAACAAGAATAAACAAACTACCAAACAGCGTATGTATCTCTGTAATATAATGTATTCATATATCAACGAGAAAGTAGCGTATTTGTCGTTAAATCAATATTTCACGATTATATGCGCTTGAGCGCTCTGGCTTCTGATGCTGGTATGCAGAGCTGCCAGTTTTTGGTATTTATGTGACTATTTTGTGATTTAAATTATCTCCGACAAGTTGAAATAACCACCAATTTCGGTGAACCGTACGAATTTTCAAAATTGTGTTGGGATCGAAACTATTTATGCAGGAATTATAAATAGATTCCATCACTTAAAAACAAACGTTTTCATGTAGTTTTAATTACATAAAATTAAGGAAATTGATTGATTCGTGGTTCATTTTTATATTAAATCATTTAATCAAAGCGCAAAGTAACCTATTTCACAATATTAAAATCAATATAAAAATTAAAATTTATATAATTATCGACCATAAGATAATTTTATGAAAACAATATATTTTTGTGTATTTCAAATCAAAATAAGCCGATTTTTAGCAACTTTTACAGAAATTTTTTATTTAAAAAAAAATTTACACTAGTAATTAAATAGTTTGAAATAATATTCGACATAAATGATATTCTTTAAGTACTATCTCGACTAGAATCTATTTTTTAATTTATTGATTTTATAACAAGTTATAGGTTATTTGTATTTTTTGCTGTCGTCAGTTATAGGTAACAAACAACCTATTAGTCAGCTAGAAATTTATTTAAATTGGTTAGTCAATTTAAAGATTTAATTATTAATTTAAGAATATACATAAATTGCTATATGACATAAAAAATTTAAGAATCCTTCATTTTACTAAAAATAAAACCAATTTTAAGAATTATCTAGCAGAATTCAAATGATATGAATTTTACAAAAAACAGTCAAAAAGCAATATTTTTTCTGATATCAAATGCAATATACACATTTTATTTGTTTATCGGATTTATAAAAATCGATTTATAAAAATCGAATGAAATCGGTAATGGTTTTCTTCGAATTATTATTTTTTGTGTTTATAATATTCTGAAGTATGAAATAATATTCATATAATTGCAAGTTATTGATTAATCTATTTAAAGTCACACACGTAAAATCGACCTTCGAAAAGTGATTTAGAAAAACTTGACACCTTTCCATAAAAGCCAATATCCCATACTGAATGGAATCTTTTGGTTAAGAAAAATCTTAAACGAAAAACTATATACTCTATATAATTTTAGACCAATCATCATAAAAGTGATTTTATGGAGATAAAGACTATTTGGACATAGCCTAAGAATATATCCAAATACACCGTGCAACCAAATAATGGAAAATTATTTTCACACTGTAAGTAATAAATTCCGAGGAAGACAAAAAACTCACTCCCAACTTGTTTAAAAATTGACTACGCAAAAATCGAACGAAAATTTCTGACAACATAGGATTTGGACGCTGTTCGAATAAGGGCTAAAACAAGGCAGCCTATGAAAACATAGCAGAGAAGATGGCCGAAATGCATGGCTCAAGCGAAACTCTTTGTACGCTACAAAAAAGAGCGCTTAACTAACTAAATATTATTATTTATTAGTGGATTAGCACTACCAAAACTCCCTAAAAGTCGATGACTACCAAAACTCCCTAGAAGTTTTTTGAAGACCTCTAATTAATTTTTTTAATTTTACTCATGTGTATTATATTTAAAAACCTATTTTTGTTTGTTAAAAATTATAATAGGCAACTTTTTGATTTAATTTGTTGTATAAGTACTGGAAATTCAAAATTATTTGAGTGGATAACTAATGCCATAATGTTAATAATTCTCAACTTGAGAGTTCATTAAGGTTGCTAAAAAATAATTAAGGGTAAAGAACATTCAACATGGTATACTCCAATGTAATTTATCACCATTTCAGGTATTTACAGGATTTTCGGAGTTGATCAGCTAAAGAACCAGAGGTCCTCGGGTTATTCTAAATAAACAGGAGTTAAATTTTAAAGGAATACTGCCAGGTTGACATTTGGATGATAAAGATATTAATATTGTTTTATTTAAAATTATTTTTGAAAGTGGATCCAAATTCATTAATAATTTGACCAACAATCAAAGTAAAACTAATTTTTAAAAACTTTTTAGGTGTCATGTTTACATATTTATAATGACAGCACTCAAAGCACTGATCACATCCAATCATTTTTAATTCCTAATCATTAATTCTGTCACCAACTGAGCTCATATTCTCACGTTTTTTTATAAAATATATTTTCCATAGACGAATAACAACTGCTTTAAATAAAATACTTTTTTCTTATCTTTCATTTTTAGAAAATAACATTAAATCAGACATACACCACAAATTCCTTTAAAGTACTGTATTCCCGTAAAAAAAAATAAAAAAAAAGATAATAAATTTGAAATTGACTGTTTAAGTTTTTGTTTTTTATGCATTGCTCATCTTGTTTCATGAATAAATTCATCACTGTCTCTTAGTTTGCTTTACTAAAATGTATTTTAGCAGCGCTTTTATGAAGGCCTGATTTACGTGGAATGCACATATATGAAGGGAACAACTAGAAATGTCTTGATTTGAATTAAACATTTAGATTTTTCACATCTTGTGTGGAATACAGAGATGTCTTAATGGTTAGATTCATTTGCATGAATTGTAATAGCGGCATTAAACTAGAATTTATCTTATATACAAAGTCCATGACAATAACTTTATGATATTTTTAGCAGGGACGATTTCTCTTTTGTTTGAAATAATAAAAAATTATTTTCTCCCTTTTGAATGTGGTACATGCCACAGCTATTTTTATAAAAAGCATTGGTGACTGCATTTCGTCACTACCAAAATAACAGGCTTCAAGTTAATAAATAATTAAACTAAATAGTGAAATTAAATTCTCTTGTGGCAAACCCTATGTCTCAAATGATGACCAGGAGCAGTAGCAGAAAAAAATACAAAAGAAACAACAACCATATCTATGTTCCCTCAGTGGATGAGAAAAATATACACAACATTAGAAAGTTTCAAAATGCATTTTAAAAACATCTAAAACGTCGAAAAATCATCAAAAATAGAAAAACTACGTAAATTTGGAATAGATTCAAACCATAGAACATCAAGGACTCGAATGACCTATGAAGAAGCCCAAAGAATAGTTGAATTCGACTTTGACGGAAAATAAACCGCCTCAATATTTTCGAAGAAATCCCCTTAAATTCAGAGGGCAAAAAACAGTATAAAACCATATTAATGCTATTAGCTCTCAGCCTCCTTACCGACCACCCTAGTAGTCTCAGAGGCGAGAGCTCGAACATATAGATCTCCGAAAGCTGACCGTATTTCAAAATTTTCTTTTCCTCCGAAAACGGGCAAGAATAGCCAGACGAAAATGTCGTTCTGAACAACAACAATGGGGAATGCACGCAGGTCACGTCCCAAGCGATAAACTTGCCTCCCCTGAATGGGAATGTAGTCATCCCGTCGGGAGTGTTAATTCTTGATCAGCTTGAGTTTTCATTTTTTCTAAAATAGCCGTACATGCATATTCCATATTAGTCTGTTAAAGGTTCATAGGTTTCTCCATCCGATGTTACAACCGAAACACAAATAACAGGTTCATTACGAATGTTACTCCACCCATCCAGCATCATAGACACTGTTTTGTCCTGTAGTCTTTGTCGACAGTCCTCATGTTATTGGTCGTACACTCAATCGACAATGGACCATGATTTGACAACGTGAAGGTAAAAGATAGTCAGGAAGAAGCATTTGGACAAATTGAACAAATTTGAGATGTCTTACAGCAGTAAAAGGAACAATTTTAAATGATTTTTGTGACTTTTTTTAATGATTTAAATCATTGATATTTTTGTTGATTAAAATCAAAATGATTTAAATTAAACAACCCTGGAAAAAAATAAGCATCTTAACGATTAATAATTGTGTATTTATTTCATTAGCTGTTAATTCTCTAGATCAGCGGTTCTTTAACTTTTTCAAATTTTTGATAAATTGTACCCCTTAGGGTTAAAAATGGATCCCGCGTACCCCCTATCGATTTTTAAGTTTTTAAATACTTTTTTTGAGATAAATGATTTAATTATAAAATATAAATTATTTTCTAACTAAACAAAATCAATAAAATATTTTATGCCGAAAAAATGTAAAAGATTTAGTTCTAGTGAGATATTTGTTGTTGCTTTTCTGCAACAAGTTTTCTAATATTCGGATCCATGTTGCTAAGAGCGATTCGCATATCATCTCCAATTTTCAATCGATTACGAGATTTATTTTTAATAAATGATAAACAAGACATCGCAGTTTAAAATCAAAAAATCAAAATGATTTAAATCAAACAACCCTGGAAAAAAATATGCATCTTAACGATTAATAATTGTGTATTTATTTCATTAGCTGTTAATTCTATAGATCTTCCTTTTAGATTGATGACAAAATTTGATGACAGAATTTCGGAATTCCTATAATACTCAAAACGTTGATTAAATTCATTAAATACTGGTTTAGTCTAAAAAAATATTTCACTAAAATTAAACAAAAGAGGGTGTGTGCTTTAGCCCCCCCGGAGTTTCCCCTCTGCCCATTCCTAACTTAATTTGTTTTGATTTAATACACTAAAATTAAATGATAAAACTGGCAAAATTCTTTTAAATTATCAAACCTTAAAACTTCGTGGATAAATCTATCCAGAAAAGTTGAAACGAGATTTACTGCTCAAAAATTCTTGAAATTCTGTTTAATTAGAATGTATTGGCATTATGAACAACAAGAAGACTATAAATTATGAGTTTTTGATTAAATTTCAAATAATGAGTTCAGATAACAAAATAGAGTAATAAACAACATAAGAAAAGCTTTGTTTTTATAAAATCAAACGCGTCACTTATCAAAAAATAAAATGCTTGTTTTTAATTTTGCATGTGTTAGCTCATTTGAGAGATATCGAACAATGGTCAATTCATTCGGGATTAAGGAGGAGATGAGAAGTAGGACGAGGGGGATGTGTAGTTGTCAGTTCAAGTTCTCACATTGGGAAGTAGTGAGGGAGGAGTGTGGAGATGATCGACTGGGTGACAAGCTTGTGAAGGAAGTTCGGCTGAGTAAGGCATTGGTTACTCAGGAACAGATTGTCGGGAATCCTAATAAGCAGAGGACGTTGGCTAGGAAAAAATAATTCACTATTTTATATTTCTCAGCAAAATTAGACGTAAGTGTGCTAATTATGAATAATGGTATAAATATAGCAATCTTGTTGTCCGTAGCACTTGACAGCATTAAAGATTCTTTCAATTACTATCTGTCGTTTAGTCAAAGTGGATTCATTCCTGGGAGATCAACTGTAGATGTGTTACAGGGACATATCTGTGCCATGTGTCACAAATTTGAAATGGCGATCTTAATATTAAATATTCATATGAGCAGGACATGCAACATGATCCGCAGAGAAATGTCTTTAAGACTATTCTTGACGATGTTTCGATCGGAATGGTTTGATTACTGCATAGAGTTGACAGCTATAATTGGACCCGTATAATCAAGGTCTTTCAAAACAAATATTGGAACCCCCTAAAGTGATTCGATGTCGTCTGTTTTATCTATCTTGAAACCGCATTAAGAAATCTGAGAAAACTAGTGAATACTGATTCAATAACTAAAGTAATAAATGCTGACAATGTCGACATTTTTACTGCTCAAAATTGTTCCCCATATACTGAAAAATAGAACAAACTGAGTATTTAACAATCAACCGAAAAGCAAACAGAACAGACAAAAACCTGCCAAACTCAAATTTTCATTTTAATAAAAGAATGACTTTATTCTTTTCAACATTTTCAAAGCTCCGTCTTAATTCACATGAGATTCGTCATTATGAGTATCTTCATCGTCATATTTTTGTGGGAAAAAATCTCCAGCAATATTAAAGTAGTCTTCAATTTCTGAAGCCATGTTCTTCCTTCTGCAGGAAAAGAAAATTTTCTTCCGCGAGCTTGGTTCAAAATGCTCACATTGCAAATCTTCTGATAAGAAAGTCGACCATTTGGCAACTCGATGCAATAGAATGCTTAATTCCGATTATACAAGGCGACATAACGAAATTGTTAAATGCATACACATACACCTATGCAGAAAATTTGGATTCAAAAAATTAAAAAGGTTAAAGACTCACTCTATCCAAAGCGTAATTACCAATAATCGTGCTGAATTACGAGTTGACACTACTATCCCTACCGAATCAAAAATTTAATATAACAAGTCGGACATTTTCCTATACGACAAAAAATTGAACCACATATGGCTAATAGAGATTGGAGTGACGTGTGTGGATAATTTAAAAGCAGTTGAAGTTGAAAAACTACATAAATATGATATCCTGGCAAGTAAATTAGAAATCATTTACAAAGCCAAAGTCAAAATACTTCCGATTGTCATTGGATGCGATCACCTCCAAGTATTTTAAAATATACATGGATTTGATTAGCATTAAAGACAGTGTTCTGGCGTACATCCAAACGATTGCATTAACGAAAACATCGGAAGGAATGTTCGTAGAATATAAACATGGTTTCGAAGACGTAATGGCTAAAGCATTGATTTTCAACAAAGATTATGCAGTGTGGAACACTCACCAAAGGGGAGCTAACTCGATGAAGAGGCGACATGATGAGGTGACAGAAAACGAATACTCTGAGGAAGGACAAAATTATTGTTTTAATGTTATTGTTGTGGTTTTAATAATTATTCGAATTTATTAAAATTATTTTTTATTTTTAAAAACAATTTGGCGGGAAATTATGGAATTTGTTATTATTATTTAAATTTTTATGGAATCTAAAATTATAGAATTTAGTTTAATTTATTTAATTATTCTTTATTATGTATAAATAATTAAATATTAATTAGATTTAAAGTATATTTTTGTGGTTACAAGTATCATTAGGAGAATCATCCTATTAATGGCGCCAAATAGAAAAATAAACATGTCAAAAATACAAATCCCGTCCAAAATAATCCCCAAAACTCCTCAGTAAATAATAGGGAAATATCCAACAGGGAAATATTCAATATCTCCGATTCCTTCACAATGTGTATAAAAGCCAAGGACTACGTCATATCCTGGACAGACTTTGACCGAGACATGCACAAAATAGGGCAAGGGGCATTTGGAATCATCTACAAAGCAGTCCACACGGAAACTCAGTTCCCAATGGCCATAAAAGTACCCCACCCTCCCCCACTCCCCAGAAATTAAGAATAACCGACGATTTGGACGACATAAAGCAAATTATGAGAGAAAAAGAAGTCGGTTTAATCGACTGTCCCCACACAGTCAAGTATTTCGGAGTTTTATTCGCACAAGTAAAAAAGCCCGCCATTTTTATCCAGGAATCGATATTAATGTGCATGGAACTAATGGCCACCTGCACAGAACAGCTCTACCAGCACGCCCGTCTGCGGAATCTGTCCATCGGGGACTGCATAATACGGAATATTGCCTCCTCGGTGGCCTTAGCCTATTCACTGGCAGACCCTCCTGGCTCTCAAGTATTTAAGCGAGAAAAAAATCGCGCATCGTGACGTCAAACCGTCGAATATTCTGGTGGACAGGGAGGGGAATGTCAAGTTGTGTGATTTCGGGGTTTCTGGGTGTCTGGTCAACTCAGTCACCACATCTGTGGGGGTGGGATGCTCGGCCTACATGGCGGTGGGTGGTCCCGGTTATTTGTAGCCTGAGAAAATGGACGAATTCGCGGAAATTCGCGGAGTCACGGTAAAAGCGGAGATTTGGAGTTTGGGGATATCTCTGATCGAGATTGCCACCATGGAGCCTATTTATTTGAAGAAATATTCACAATTTCAGTGCTCGTGTAAGATTGTGAAGGATCCCCCTCCGTCCCTCCCCCCACAGTTGGGTTTCTCGCGGAATTTGGTGGGGTTTGTGGCCGAGTGGTATTTCCTGGTGTTTTCACGGTAGTTTGATTAAGAATCCTCAACGACGGGCCAATTTTGACGAATTGTTGGAGTCTGAGTTTATTTCGGGGATGATTGGATCGGGAAGAGAAGAACTTTCTCAGCTAGTTTTGCAGATTTCTGATTTGTTGCCAGCATTAAAATAATTACCGTTTTTTAGATGATTTAGACCAAGGGACCTAAAATAACCCAATTGCTGAGAAAGTAGTATTTTCTTCTCTTCAGTGTGGAAGGCGAGGCGCTTGGTCATATTTTTTTCCATCAGCGGCAGTGGTTTCGATTCCCGGCTTTGGGACGTTTCCGGATTGGCCTCCTGGATAATGGCCAGGTGTTCTGCTAATATGTTTGGGTAGGTTCTTCGTCACTGACTTTTGCTCCAGTAGATTTACAAACAGTTTCTTTAGTTTTTGCCTCTTTGTTTCCAGTTTCACTTTTCCTATCATAAACTTTGTACTAATCTATCATTGTTCAATGCACTTTTCGTAGAAGTTACTAAAATTCCTTCGTTCTCAATTAACTTGAAAATATTAATCACTGAAATTAAATTTTTTGAATAATAAGATGCAGCTTTGGTACCCCATCTAGTAAATACGACTTTTTGTTGGATTCCAATTTCTGAAAACAACAATTGTCGCATTTTGTTCTTCCTAATAGCAGCTTGTACGCCAGCTATCACATCATCGACTTCTGGATAAGATTTTAAGTAAAATATGGCCGACGCAATTGACATGGAAAAGATTAGAATATAGATTTTTTAAAACTTTCCCGTCTAAATCGCAAATGAATTAAAACCGTCATATATTTTGCAGCATCAGAAATATGAAGCATAAAATTATCCCTTTCGACCATAAGATTTCGGATCGAATCATCAACAATCTGGGCTATAATATTTTTTGTAGGTGGAGAATCAATTTGCTTGAATGAGACCAAATAAGTAATTTTAGGGAGTTTGATTGATCCCACCAAAACTGCGACATATCGTTGGTTTCGGATTTGAGTCTCATCGATTATCGACTCAAAATTACGGAAGTTGATGATTAACTGGATTGATCCCACAGTTAACTATTATCTAGCAAAATATTCATTTTTATATTGACGAATTTTTAATGTAGACATATCCCTACCAGTAAAATAAAGATGGCACATCAAAGTAACATGAATCGACCTGACAGGCTCCCGGGGGTTGATGACTGACATTGTAGCCAGGACTAGATAGTAGATCAAAGCAATTAGGTCATATCCTCGTGACTAGTGTTAACACTGAGGACAATTATGCTCGAAATCTCATTGGTAGTCAAGTATTCTTTATGTCTAATACCATTCTCTTTGATGATACATCCGACTATAACAACTATTACCCCTTCCGGATTTGTCTAGGAGCGACTCACGCAAAAAATAAAGTCTAGGAGCGACTCATGCAAAAAAAATATTCATAAAATATTCATTTTTTCAGCAGCTAAAAATACTTGTATTGAACCATTTCTTAAGAGTAAAAATTATTTATTTACTGCAAAAAAAGCAGTGTTTGCTTATCAGACATTTTGTCAGTTGTGATGAATGCTTAAATATATTTTGTTCACATATCTTTTTGATGGCTGACAAAATTAAAATGTTCATAAGAATTAATTATGTAAATTCTATCTTAAATTATTGAAGAATCCAGATCGTCAGTGATTTCTCTTCTTCGCTTGGAAGAAGAGTTTGCAACAAAATTCCCATCATTTTCCATTTCTGCGTCAAAGTAATTGTTCAACTGAGTGTCCTCACGACATGCCAGCTCCGCAAGTTGATTGGCGGCAGAGGCGTACTCCTCGTTGTCTACCTTCATCCCATGTCTGTGTTCAATAAGCATACTCTCTAGAGTCCTCTTCAGCACAACCGACTGGATGTATGTCCTCGTTCCTTCTTCAATGGATAACTTGTTTATATGACTTTTAAAGAACTTTGAGACAACTCCATCCCATGTCAAGACAATTGGAATAATCTTCACTTTTGCTTCATAGAGAACCGACAGTTCGTTTGCAAGCAGGTCATATTTGTGAAATTTCTCCACTTCAACTTGCTTTAAACGGTCTTGTGAGGTAACTCCCACTTCGATTAAATGAATTTCTCTTTTCCTCTTGTCATAAACGAAGATATCAGGTTTATTGAATTGAACCTTCGTTTCAGTCATAATTGACGTGTCAACTCTGATTTCGACATTTTGGGTCGACATTGTTGACACAACTGAATGTCCATGGCTGACAAAATAAAAATAACATTTTTTAATATAGAAAAATTAAATTAATTGTAACTGCTCAAGTAAGGTTAATTTTTTAAATACAAAAATAAATATTTTTCAATTTTTAAATTTTTTTAAATAAGTAGTTTCACAAAAAATAAAAAATGTTTATTGGCGGATAGCCTGAGAATTATCCCTGACTATAGCCATGGAGACTTGGTTGACAGAGCAAGAAACAAATGAAATATTAGAATGAATAATCAATCACATTAATGTCAATGAAGTCATATTAAGAGAATTCTGAATAGCTGTCCATTTCAGGATTAAGATACCAATGAAGATTACAATCGGGAAGGTCTTTTTACAGAGGGTCAAATCTTAGTGCTCGACATGTATCTTTTTCAAATTATGTATTTATCTTTGTGACTAGCGCATCTAACACTAATAGAGCGAAAAAGTGGAACAAGGAAAAATTGGAACAAATAATCAGGTTAGTAAATTAGAACACCGAAATTTGTAATTTAAGGACATTTTTCTGACATAGAAGATTTCTGGGATTAGAGTATCGGCAGATGTTGCAATCTATTGTGAGTAAACAAACACACCATTTCCTTGTGCTGTGATTAGTATTACTCCTTTAACTTCATCTGGAGTCATTTCTACACTTTTAGTGTCTAATATGATGAACGGTTTTTGAAAAAATTGCTTATTTTGAAAGAACTGAATTATAAAACTGTAAATTTAATACAGAACACGTTTCGACACATACAGAACAACTTAAAATTCAAGATTACGTTGAATTTCCAAATGGAGAAATTTTTTCAAATTTACCCAACTTGATATCATTGTAATAACATTTCATTAATACCAGTGAGTGTCAAGGAAACTCGTTAACGAGAATACTAAACAACTCAATTGATAGCTTGGATGACTTATTCTGGATGTACATTCAAATATTTTAAATTACTAGAACACTTTATTTATGCAGTAATCTTCGTTACATTGATGTAGATCAGGGGTTCTCAACCTTTTTAGCTCAAGGGCCAAATGGATAATTAAGATTAGCTTCGCGGGCCGCACAAAAAATATTTTATATATTTTTATATTTTCCATTTTACTAAATATTGATTCGCATAAATATGTAGATTCATATATGAATTGTGTGTTATATTTTTGAATTTGTCTTGAGGAATTAATTCGTAAAAATTAATAATGGACGCATTTTTGAACAATGCCGCAAGTTCTATATCATGTTGTAAATTAATGAGTTCTAGTTAAAACTTTGCAGGTGCATCCTTAATTTCCACGCTGGATGGAGTTGCGAATATTTTCATTAAAGGAAGGAATTCTTTAAAATTCTAAAAATTAAATTTATATAAATGTGCCCCAAAACGTGCTTCAAATTGATTAATGAAATCACCAATTATGGATATGTTTAACCTTAAGAATGAATAATTAAATTTAAACATTATTAAAAAATTAAAAAAGTTAGTTACTCTAGAGGGGCCGCAAAAAAAATCCTGGGGGCCGCATTTGAGAACCGCTGATGTAGATGCCTTTTTAAGTCTACGCATTTTAACATATCTATACAAATCCTATTTTTACATTAAAGTTATATGCCACCAGATTTCATTTTTCTGCCACCAAAAATCAGTAGTCCGCTCAAACTTTAGTATTTTACATTACTGACTGTGTAGTATTACTGAGAAAACGAAAATGTGCATATACACGAATAGGTCCCAACCCACTATGTATACTTTGTTATTCTCATATAAGAATTACGAAAGTGACTAAAGAACTAGATTGGTAACAAATATTTTATACCAAGAATAGGTATTTTTAGTGCATTTTGGTATTCATAAGATTATTTTTTTCAGTTTTCCATTCTCTCCTTCAATAGTCAAAGAATCCGAATAAGGGTAGAATCCATTTTTTCACCAGCACTGTATTTTTAATCCGTTGGATATTGAAGAATTTTTGCATATAAATATGCTGAAATTGATACAATAGAAGAAATGGAAAATTGCGGAAACATTGAAGATGAAAATGATCAAAATATAAAAGATAAGAATGACTAAAATTTTGCTGCTCATTTGTTTTTGTTATGTCTAATTCCCAATATCCGTTTATATAAGAATAAGGTTAATATCAGAAACACAATAAATAAAAATAAATATTATACAATTGAATTGAAGCGGGTGTCAAACGAAGTGGAGTTGTCTCATCAAATATAAAAAATTTAACATTTGCACGATCCTTTGCATCAATTGGGGTGTCATCATTAAGCAATATTCGACATACATTGCCATTTGTTGTCGCACAGTCGAGAGGTGTCCATAAAAATTAGTTTCTGTGTTCATGCAAATAAGCAACCTGGCTTCGATGACTGCGTTATTCTCAATGAGAAATTTTACTACTTCCTTGTGTCCGTTTAAGGCAGGCAATTCGAGGGGCGTATTGGAATTTTTACCTTAGCTGTGGATCAACCATGTTTGCAAGGATTTTGACAACACTGCTGTTTCCGCTTAATAAAATACTTTAAAAATCCATTTTGACCTCTAAAATGCATTCACTGTCATTTTTGAGAGTACAGTTGGTTTATGAGAATTTGTAGATAACTAAACACGACTTTTGACACCTCAACAATCTTGATCGCACTTCTTTGTATCTTTATTTCAGCTATCTGGAGCATCACTGAGATATGCGCTTTAATATTTACACTCTTTATAAGCTACTAAGTAGAATTGTGTTTTAATTAAAATAATGTTTGTTTTTATTAATAAATTATCTTAATTTTTGGTTATCCAATTATTAATAAAAAACCTAATAAATTATGCCGCGTGTAAACACGCGGTTGGCATACCTTGTTGTTTTGTTACATTATTTGGTAGATCATAATTTTTTTATTTAATTGGATTCAGAAGGGATATTTCGCGATGTAATTTCTTTTAATGGTTAAATTATCTGAAATTTCATCGTTTTGTAATATTTGTAAGTTTATTCCTTCAATTCTGTATATTCTACTTATTTTGAAATTTTGAAAATTGAATTTCATCGTATTTTTAATGAAAATTTGTATTCTTTATGACACACTTTTATTTATGACGGAGAGATTGAATTATTTTTCTTTTAAATCTTTTAAGCTTTTTTTAAACTTTAATTTTTCTTTTAAATCTTTTTATCTACATAAAAGTTGTCAATCAGTAATTTTTCCCGCTCTCAATCTCTCCGTCAATTACCGCAAAACCGTCTCCAAACACTGTTTGCGATCATCTGACTAACTTTATTTAAAATTTTGAATGGTATGTCGACTGGAGAGAATATAAACCAAATCGATGCTAGAATTACAATGATAAATGAACAATTCAGAATCATGAAATAGAATCTCAAAAAATATATACTCCAGACATCACGACAGGCTAAAATATATTTTACAGTGGGTTCGTTTTCGATAATAAATAGAAATTTTATTTCAAAAAACAAATTCCATTTTTTAGTTTGTTTCAAATTGAAATATTCTCAACATATTTTGACAAGATTTAAATTAATTTAATAAAAAGTAGACTCATTATTATAAAAATGTTTATTCAATTGTTTTTTTCGCCACATGTTCTCCCAGTATATTCCATATTCTTCATCAACCACTGAGATGACGTTTTTAGTACTGTTTTCTCTAAGACCTCTGTAGAAAGCTTTCCGATTAAGTTCAAATTTTTGATTATCTAGTCGAAATCCTTTTCTCGTTTCATGTGTAGCTAATTTTTTTTGGATAACCGCAATTTTTTCATTAATAAAAGAGATTATTCTCGCTCTCTCTCCAGAGTTTTTCTTTTTATATCCAACCAGAGATAATGCATGGCATGCAAGTGGTTTTTCTTCAGCCGCAAGAGTTTTCGCAAAAAACTTCTCAATATAGCCCAGTTTTGTTTTCCATTGGTCAATTTTGCTCTCCATATTATTTTTCCACAGAGACTTTTCAAAATTCTTCGTGCTCAATATTTGATAACACATTTGTCCAACGTAAACGATTGTTGAAATCTGATCCATTGAATTAGGGGGATTCTCTTTGATATATGCAGCTACTACACGATTCAGACACTCCAGTAAAGGAAAGTTTAGTTTTGAATAGGGAATCTTTTTTGTACATGGTCGAAGGGAATGATCAATCAATAATATTTCTTCCAACTGTTGCATAAATGTCAATTTGCAACAAGAGAACAGTTTTGCATCACATCCACTTGAGAAATGACTCACTTTTCCTGATTCATCAATATTAGTGGTTGAATTTTGCCTTTTATGCAAATACTCAAGCTTTTTATATTCCGACAAAGAAATTGCATCTCCAAATTTTGAGTTAAAACCCTCCAATATGACGCTCCATCCACCCCTAGGGACACGCCCCATCCTCGAACGGATAGCTTCGTGAATTGAAATTGCCCACTGTTTTCTATCTTCAATATTAATAGAGGAAATAATAGTATTAAGGGCATTTATTTTCGTGTTCGTTTCCAGACAGGGGGATCTTGAATTTTCAATAACAGAACGAGTCTGGACATCCTCCTTGGCCGTTCTTTTTCTTTTTAAAGGTTTCATGTTATTTTCGGCTCTGCAGTCCAAATGTTCAGTACCAGAAGAATCCAGCATAACCATCCACAACAAACACGTGAAAAGTCCATCACTAACCCGGGTTCCGCCAGTGCTCAGGCTGAGGAGGCTAAGAGGTCGAAGTATGGAAATATTTCGGACTCTTACGAGTTTGTCCCCCTCGCCTTCGAAACATCTGGAATTGTCGACAGGTCTGCGACTCGCCTTCTTGCCGACATTGCCAGGAGAATCGCCAAGAAGACCAACGACCGGAGGGAGACGAGCTGGCTCTTCCAGCGAATCTCGGTCGCAGTGCTCCGCGGAAACTGCCACTCGATACGCAGTGCGCCGACTTTGAGCTGACCTCCAGGCTCTCTATTAATTCGTGTATAACTTATTCCCCATTTTACCTGTTTTTAAATAAAAAAAAAATCAACACGTGAAAATAAATTTTAAAACCTAATAAAAATTACTAGCATTCTTGAATTTTAAACCTTTTTCGTTTAAATATCACTTATAAGAGAATTTCATTGTTCTGATTTTGCTTTGTTTACATTTCACTCGAATAATGACTATGGTTTTATTTCTAATAAGTTTTTGTCCAGATGATAGTTTTATGGAAACTTCTGTTAATATTGACTCTGATTAACTCCTTTATTTTGAAAATTTGTATGATTTGGAACATGCTTCATCTGATAAAGCCAACATATTGATAATTATGAAACATCTGAATACAAAAATGGTCTTAGCGAATATAAAGAATATTGAAGAAATCAAAGAAACAATGCTTTGAAAAAAATAAAACCAAAAGGTCGAGAAATAAAAACTTAAACAAAAATAAAAATTATTTAAAAAATTAAATAAAATCTATTTTGACGCTCAAAAAATAACCTTAGCTTTATGATTCTTATAATAATGCTTTCTCGGAACCTGACCCTGAAACGAATCTACTAACTAGGTGCACATTTGAGGCTATTCCTCATTAAAAACTAAGTTTGGACTGTATCTGGTCTTGTCATCCCCGAGATAAATCATTTGCAGAAAAGTTGGGATTCCATTCGGTGTAAAGAAATTGTAAAATGCCTGAAAAACTGTCAATCAGATCAACCTTGCCTCAATAAATGCAGTTGGCTATTACCCTCAGGAGACTGATTAAATCCCGTCCTACTATTTTCAGCTGGTTTGTCTTGAATGATGAGTCAGTTCGACTCGGCACCTTTCTACTACTCGAGATCCATCTTTGCTACCCCCACCAGTGCAGGTGCGGGCAGAGTTCGATGGCTTCTACCAACTTTCCTCTCGTTTAAGAGCTGGAGTCATATTTAAATCAATCAATTCGAATTGTAAGATCAGGAATATTTGCAGTGAATGGTGATCAAAAAACAGTAAATCCTTTTTCAAGTTTACGGAAAATTTCAAAAAAGTGTCTTAAATTGTTGACGCAATCCTGTTATTTTCTCCTTGTAAAAATTGATTTGATGGAAATTACTCTTTTTAAACAAAAAATTTTCAATATTTCCCACTGTAGTAACTATAATAAAAAATGTCGTAACTCCTTTTCGAAATGATTAAACCAATCACTAACAAGATTTAGCACGCGGTTGCGCACGTTGGTTTCTATTAGTGTGTTGCGTTGGCAACCAGAATCACCTAATCTAAGGATTTCCTTCAGATGTATGCATATGTCTGTTGTAACGGAGTCGGTTCTACTCCCCTTTCCAAACATAACGGCGACGGCTCAGACTTGTGCACATTCCCTGTTGGATTTTCAATGGAAAGGGTTTTCTGGAGACAATGATCTTATTTAGTTCGGATACTTGTTCTCTCATTTTCTTTTTTTCTCTAAACAATTATTCATTATGAACAAGATTTTAAATACACTTTTAAACTTATTTCAGGGGCACAGGCCTATTTATACACCTTGGTTTAATTGAAAAAGGTTCAATTCCGTGATCAAAGACTTCTTTGAATCCGGCTGACCTTTTTCCCCAAACACATCGGTACTTGTTTCTTTACTCCCTCTACCACAGCATCCTGACTATAGCCATGGAGACTTAATCTTGAATTTTAAGTTGTTCTGTATGTGTCGAAACGTGTTTTGTATTAAATGTACAGTTTTGTAATTCAGTTCTTTCAAAATAAGCAATTTTTCAAAAACGAGCGGACAAAAAGTAGAAAAAGTGGAATTATTCTAATTATAGGTCATATTTTATTGTGAATAACTCATTGGTTAGACATTTAATTGAGATATTTTTTTAACTGTACTTTACATATATATTCTTTTCATCAGTAGTGTTATCATCCCAGAAATTCTCCGAAATCGCATTTCCCACAATATCCGAATCAATAAAACTTTCTCCGATGTTTTCTATTTCCCGACAATTATATTACAAAGCTTTTTCAAATCGATGTTGTATTGAAGTGTCTGTAATTTCGTCCCATGTGAATTTCGAACATGAAATGGCATCCAATATTGAGATTCTCTTTATCGCATCTATCACAGAAATAATAAAATCTGTAAAGCCATTCATTATAAGCAGTAAAATCATGATTTAAATTCCAATATGCAATTTAAGTGCAAAGAGCTTCAAGTTGGCTCATTGATTGGGAAACCTCCCGACCTGAGATTACAAAGATCTCGTAAACTTGGGTATTCAATTCGTATCCAATTGTACCTTCGGATGTCGAGAAGCCTTAAGGTAGGATTCCTTCCTTTTTCTTTATTAGTGGGTATAGCATTCCTTCAGAGATGTTAAATCCTTCACAAATCATTTAGTTTTCTAGGCAATGGCTTTTTAAAATTTATGTAAGTTTAAAAGTTGAAAATTTCAATTTTTTAACAGGTTAAATAAATTTTAAAATTATTGATTACAAATTTCTTATTTTATAACTATGGCGAAAATATTCCTCTAAAATGGGTTGACCCGCTACTTGGTTTTCCCCAATTCGAGTTCGCAGTGTATATATCCTTCAAAATAAAAGTCATTAAATTATTATTCACCCAGCAGCCGTAAAATTAGTTGATATCTCGTAATAAGTACATTCAACTCTCTCAAATTGGCCATTTTTAACAATTTACTTCTGGAAAATTGAAAAAACTCTGCAAAATGGCCAATTCTCAAATTGGCCACAAATTTGAATTTTATTAATAAAATTTGTCCCACATGTCTTCTCGTAATATTTATACTCGTCCGAATTTTAATCAGAAAATATAAATTTTATCTTATAAAGAGGAGAATCCTCATTTTTCGTGTCAGCATTTGGCCGAAAGATTTTCTTTTTTGTTTAATAAAAAAATTTCTCGAAAAACAATTAACAACATTCTTTTGAAAAAAGATTCTCTTCTCAAAGATAGCATATGCAATTTAAGCGGGGACTTGCTATTCCCGTTCAAGCGGGGACTCGCTCTCGTTTGGGACGTGACCTGTGTCGACTCGTTTTCCTCGTCATCCCTCATCGACTCCGCGTCCCGCCCTGGCTCAGCTTCCCCACATGCCGAAGCGAAAAAAATTGCAAAGTACGCCTCATTGGAGAACACCTGCCTTTTCGTCCCCCTGGCTTTCGAGACGAGCGGGATAATCGGCCCGAAAGCCCTGGAGTTCCTTTCAAAAATCGGTTTGATGATCTCGAGGAAAAGTCACGAGAGACGTGAGTCTAGCTGGCTTTTTCAGCGCATTTCGCTCGCGATATTGCGCGGAAACTGCCTATCTATTCGCGCGTCCTCTCAATCAAAGAATTAACATCATAAATTCACTTAATTAACACTCGAACTAAAAAAAATTTGGTCGTTTAAAAAAAATAAAAATAACTCAAAAAAAAAGATAGCAAAATATACAATCTAGCCTCAAAAAAAGTATCAAATCTTAAGTTTCCTGAACTTGACGCAAAATTGGTTGAATGGAAGGATTTGATTGAGTCTAGAGGTATCTTATTTAGGGTCTAATATTTAGGCGTTTTTTTAATGATGCCTTAATTTCTAGTAAGGTTATGTTTTTTGCGCAACACAATGATGATCAAATTTACAACTTAGATGAAACTGGATTGTTTTATAAAATCATTCCTTCAAAATCCATTTGTCGTAACCGATTTAAAGGTTACAAAAATTAAAACCTGTGATGATATCAAAACCCAAAAAACCCCGATGTTTCAAAAACTACAATTACGATTCATTTATTTAATATTATAGCTCCCAGCGTGCTTGGATGACTGGGAAAATCTTCAAGGATTGGCTAATAAACTTTGATTTGAATCTAAAATTACAGAGAAAACAAATTTTGCTTATTCTGGATAACTGTCCTTCCCATTGCATACCAGAATTGAATTTTACTTAAAAAAATTATGCTAACTGAAGATAAATTAAAGTAGTTTCTTTGAAGAATTATCGATTTTATTCTCTAATTGCCCATTTCTCAAATTGGCCAACAAAATTGAAGGAACCAAAAATGGCCAATTTAAGAGGGTTGAGTGTATTTTTTATAAATTTAGTTTTGATTAATCGGATCGAGTTAAGTCTGTTTCACAAGCTGGGAGAAAAAGCAGTTTCTGAGACAAGTGAAAGCAGTTTCTGAGGAAATGAACTTGGCCAATCATACAAAACAGAGCATTTTTTTGAATATGAAACAAGCATTGGCACGATTACGCAAATAAAAAAAATATGATTATGCCGTATATCATTCTGTGTACAGTCTAACCTCTTTTTGGGGCACTAGGTGCCCCAAAAACAGGGGTTTCCCCAGATAGAGGGGTTTTCTAATATTAACGAAAAAAACTAACGTTTTGTTAATTTAAAACCAAAAGATGTTTATTCTTAATTTCATTTAACAATTTTAGTCTTTACTTGTCGGGAAATGATCCGTTATTTTCGCTCAGAATTAATACTTTTGAATTAATCGATCCATTGTCAAATTAATCGATCCAAAACGACCTTGTCGGGAAATGAATGTTTATCACTATTATCGGGTTCTCTGAAGCCCTCAGAACCTTCACATCCATCAAAATTACATCCATCAAAACAACAGAAACACGTTATTATTAGTTATTATAAAATAAAATGCAAAAATTCTAACTAAAAAATATATAAAATATTAAATGCCCCATAACGGGGTTTATCTTATAAAGAATAAACAGAAAAACTCCTAATAGAAATTCAAATTGCCCCAAAACCCGAGGGTGCCCCAAAATTCGAGGGTGCCCCACGTCCGGGGTCGCCCCAATAAGGGGTTGCACTGTATTCAAAATTATTACTAAAAAAATTACGAAATCATCAGCGAATTTATATTCCCAGACCCTTGCCATAATTGATGGCCTGCATCGATATTCACACACAATAAAAGAATTTACGACCAATTCTCAAGCTGACTCCCAACTCGGCACTAAACCTCTGGTATCTCGACGACGCCACTCTCGGTGGCCCTCCGAATATCGTTCTGTAGGACATAATTAAAATTATTCCGGCTCTCGATGGTTGTGAGGTTACGGACTTGAGTTTTTCGCAGTAAAAGATGCTCGAACCAGTCCCTGGCGTAGAGCAGCTACCCCATCCTCTGATCGGTAGCCCAGGAGTTGATAAGAGTGATCTTCCTTATACTCGTTGATGACAATAATGTATGGATGGCCACTGTTCACCATCTCAACCAAGTCTCTTGATAGATCTGGCATTCACAGCGATGGCTATGTTGCTGGAGTGCTCCCCTCTGATAGGAGCCGTTGCAGCCTCTCAGGTCCCACTCCAAGTTTTTTCAAGGCTCCCACACAACGGCGAAAAAAATCCAAAAGGGCATGCCTGCTGTGCGAGTCCTAGTCCAAATCTGCATCACTTTGCGCCAAGATTTTTCCTTGACGGATGTTAGTCTTCTTGAAAGAGACGACTATGCATTTAACTTAAGTCCGATTCAAAAGTTTCTCGCAGATGGAGGTTAAGGTCCTGTGTCGAAATCCAATGAGGGATTCCCTTGAGGATCAGATTGAGGCCTTCTCAGCTACAGAGGCAAGTTTATGGCCGCCTTCGCCAAAAATTTTGATTTCAGATAACTCAGTCTTGAATGCGGCTGCATCCTCGACGCACCGGAATTAGAGTCAGAAAGATCCGGACTTTTGTAGAGTAATCCGAACACGCATTGGGGGATTTTGAAAAGAGATTGAACCTCTTGATTTTCCATAACTTTGAATTTTTTTCAAGCAATTTGTTTAGTTCATGCCATTTTTATTTGTTATTTTATTTTTTTGCCCCACAGTGACACACAGATTGACTTGCGCACTGTCAAAACAGAAGGTCTCGCCAAGTCCAAGACACTCAACATAAATCTGGCTGCCAAAAATCGACCCAAGTGATGCTTGTAAACATTACAGATGATGGATCTCAAGGAAAGACTGGCGAATATCGAAAAACCTCTTTCCGCATTGGAAGAACAGTAATTCTCATTCTTGTCCTAATCGATTCCGTTTAATAAGACATTTCTCACACCATTCTAATTAGTTAATAATTATTCCTTGAAAGGGGCCATTTTTCTGTACTTCCTTGAATATAAATTAAAAGTATTCCGCAAAAATCTTATTTCCATGTCCCTCATCCAAGTTCCTCTTTCCCCGACTACTTTTGCTAATTTGCCTTCCACTCAACTATCCAAAATGAACGGAGCTATCCTAAAAGAGACAACCCCGTTCATTTTAGAAGAGTCTGATTACCAACGACAATAACAATCAACGTGACTCTCCTTTGTGACCCCACTTTATAGTCTTAAATCCATTAAATCTGCAATATAACGATCTTTAGACCCTCTTACAATAATAGAAATAATTGTTAGCTTAGTCGCCATCAACTTTTTTGACTAAAAATAATTCAATTATAATTCAATACGAGGCTGGAACTGTTTAGTAGAATATTCAAGTGGACTGTTAGAAATATCCAACAAGTGAAGTGATGTGGTCAAGTGGGAACTCGAACAGTTAAATTACTTCAAACAACTGACGGAAAAGTGGACTCGTTGGAGACAGAGAATGTCTCATTGAGAAGACAAAGCAGATATTATGCAACAGACCGTAATGAGTCTGACCACTCAGAGACCTCCACCTACGAAACAAATGGCAAAAATACTCAAATCAGACAAAAAAGAGGAGATGAGGGCAGTAAGGTGACTCCATGGATATATTTAAGCTCGATGGACTTGTATTTACCCCATTAAATAGGAAAGACGAGGGAGAATATGTTGTTCCAGAGGCTTAACCACATCGATACAACCAAAGAATGTTTCTGCCAACATTAAAGTATTTTATATTGATTTAAATTATTATTAATATTTAAATAAATTATTTTTTAGTTTAAAAATACTGAAAAAACTTCTTGTCTGGAATTTATAAATGAGGTGGTTTTTATTATGTGAATTAGAAGGATGTAAACTGCACTGCTTCGCTTGTGTATGACCGCACTGCTAGGGTGGCAACCCAAAAGTGTTCGGCGGGCTTTCCTAATGGTATGATGTGTTGGAAGGGTATATCGGATGGGCTATTAATGACCCGCAAAATTGAATAATTATTTTAAAAGCGAATTTTATATAAACTGAGTGTTCATTTCTGTCTGTTTTGTCATACTAATAATATTATTTGTGTCTTTTATTGACGTAGGCCTGTGTATTTTTTTACTGTGTGGGTATGTAGTCGTTTTGTTGATTTAATGTTTTTTGAATCTTTAAAAAATATATGACTTGTTATATGTTTTAGTTTCCGTCCAACACAGCGACCAATTCAGATATTCTTTTTATAAAGATCTTTTACATTTGACAGAAATTATAAATATTGAAGGATCGGGGATGTCTGTTTTTCTAATTGTTGTTTTATTAATATCAAATTTAAAATTCTGTTACTCGAGTTATTAAAAACTTTAGAAAAAATTCCTGATCGTCGATACTCCTTCTCTTCTAATTATTACTAACTTGCATAGGTAAAATATTTTTGAAAAATTTGACGACTTGGTCTTTTAAATGAGTGCTCATTGCTTTCCATATCGCATAACCGACTTGGTTTTCTTACGGAGTTTCAATTTATTAAGCTACAAATTTCGTAATAAAATTTCTCAATTAACTGAATTATATAGCACATCTGTTCAATCTATTTGTAATAATACATAATTTAAGTATTTCAGTCTATAAAATTGCCTTCAATCAGAATAGGAAAAATTGTTAACGATGATTAATCTAACTAACCATGTTTAAACTGATCAAAAACTAAGTGCAGATATTATAAGTTCGTTACAGAATATGTTGCAAATACATATATTTTATCATTTTAGATGTCCTGGGATATATAACTGATGATGATTATAAGGTGGTTATACATGCAGATAAAACACCTGAAATAAACATGAGCGTCGATATAACGAACCAACAGCAAACCAAGCAGGAATTTTAATACTAGGTCAATATAAGAGATATTATCATAAACAAAAATCTACAGGATTAAAGAATTATACGATGCAGTTCAGCACAATTAATATTTCCGACAAGAGAAAATGGCACAATTTTAGGGTAATGATATCAAATCATCTACTGCAGTGTTTTTTAACGTGGTCCCCAGAAATATGTTTAGGTCAATTTATTTTTATGACTAAAAAAATTATTTTTGTTATTTAATTTTAATGGTTAATCGCAAATGGATTCTTATGTCCAATATGGATTTACCAAAAATACTGAAACTGAAAACGTGGATAAAGCGCAGTGCATGATATACGATGTCATGATGGTATTTAACACCAAATTGTATTTCTTTTATAATTAGCTAAAAGATTCGTATTCAGAAAAATTATTGGACAAATATTTTTCTACATTTACAAAATTTGAACATCCATACGGAGAAAATATAACTATTTTCGTAGATTGTCTAACAATTTGTCAACATTAAATATAGTGAACCTTTCAGAAGGATTTCCGTCGCTTGCGAAATGATCACGGGGATTATAATTAACTGGTTTACCCTGGTCCTTTGGTCAATGCTATAAATTAACCAACTCGTCTGGACAGTTTGGATTGACTTCACATTGTTGTTGCCTAACCCGATCTCACATTAGATTATGAGACCAAAAAGAATTTGACACTTTGATTACAAATTCTCAAAAAAACACAACTTCAAATATTAAAAAACGAAACTACGGAACATTTAATTCGTTCGATCTCTCACAGGCACTGTTAAAGGCTATTAAAAAAAGGCTTTAAAACCCCAACCCACATCCAAAGAAAAGTACCTACCCTTAATTTCCAATTCCCTAGGTCATTACACTGATGATGTCTGGAGCCGATGTTCTTGGAATGGCACGTATAGGCAGTGGCATGTTCGGAGCCTTCCTAATCCCAATTCTCAATAAATTACACCTCTCTAACGATGTTGGCCAAATTCAGTGCAGTATTGTTTCTCCAACCAGAGAATTATGCCTACAATTGATGAAATTTATCAAAGAAGTACAATCCAAATTCCCAAGCTTGTAGTTTGGTCATTTTACATCCATAAAAGTCCCAATCGTCGTCGGAGGAAACAAAATGGAAGACCAATTTAGTAATATCCACGAAAAGCTAAACATGTTTGTATATTGTCTATTATTTTAGAATAATTGCAACCCCGGGAAGACTCCTTCATTTGGTTGTAGAAATAAACCTGAAACTGAGCAATGTTTCCTATTTTGTGATGGACGAGGCCGACATGTTGACTTTTTGTTTCATTTTTGTTAGAATTATGGAATCTGGGCTGATTAACCAACTAAAAGATATTTTACGGAGATTGCTAATGACCAGACAATCAGCCTTCTTTTCGGTTCGTTAGATCAGACAAACCGACGGATACAGCTGGAGAATTTAAGAAGGTAAAACACGTATCATGATTGTTACCGATTTGGCTGCTCGTGGATTGGATTTGCCATTCCTCGATAATGCAATAAATTTCTATTTCCCTACCAGTGGGAAGTTATGCGTTTATCGTGTTGGCAGGATTGTGTTTTATATATTTGAAAGGAGGTGTGGAGTGCTTATTTCATCATGACTCCCCTCGATATGCCCTATTTGTTTGATTTGATGTTGTTCCTTGGACGTTCTCTTAAACTTTCTGATGACGGAAGGGATTATTTATTGGGGACAGTCTCATAATCGGTCATCGATGAATGTTCTGAAGGCTTGTAGACAGCTGTGGATTCTTGTCCTAATTTTGTTTGTACAAAAATGTTTATTTTTAAACTTAAATTTCAAAAATGTGCGGCTAATTCAAATATTAAGCTCACTTCAGTCGAATATTCGCAGTAAAGAGATCGTGGAATGTTTGAGAACAAAGGCCGATCAAATCAAACTAAACCAGGGGTCGGCAAATCGCGGCCCGCGGGCCAAATTAGGCCCAGGAAGATTTAAAAATGGCCCGCAAACAAATTTTATAATACTAAGGGAAATTGGCCCGCCGACAAATTTTTCCAACTAACATGGCCCGCGGGCAAATTTAGTAAAGTACTAGACTTTTAGTAATATAAATTTATACATACATTTTATCTATTATTAAAAATTAAATAAATTTATAAACGTGTTAATAATTTTGTGTGGTGAATTTGAATGCCGAATTGTTCGAAAAGAACTAAAGATCTTCAAACCCGTACGTTTAATCCAGATTGGACTCATGAATATTTCTTTATTGAGGATTATGGAAAACCTATATGCTTAATATGTTTCGAAAAAGTTGCTGTCCAAAAACTTTATAACATCAAGCGACATTATGAAACTCGACATTACGAAAAATTCAGCAAGTTTACAGGAGAATCTCGCTTAAAGGAAATTAAGAGACTCGAACAAAATTACCAAAAGCAAACAACATTTTTTTTATAATTTGAGTTGTGAAAAAGATGATATCACACGTACAACTTACGAAATTCCAAAGATAATTGCGAAACGAATGAAACCATTTTCAGACGGAGAATTTATAAAAGAATGCTTAATGGCAGTAGCTGAAAATCTATTTCCTACAAAAAGAAACATTTTTGAATCTATCTGTTTATCTCCAAGAACGGTAACAAGAAAAGTAGAAGAAATGTCATTCGATTTAAATAACTCTTTAAAAAACATTTTTGGGAATTTCAAATATTTTTCTATCGCATTGGATACTAGTACTGACAGAAGAGATACTTCTCAACTTGTCATATTTGTTCGAGGGATAACTGAAACATACCAAATTTTTGAAGAATTTGTCAAAGTTATTCCAATTATGGGTACAGTGACAGGAACCGACGTTTTCTTGCATTTAATGCAACTTTTAATAGAATTAAATCTTCCACTTTCAAAATTAGTTGGAATTACAACAGACGGGGCTCCATCTATGGTTGGGAACAAAAAGGGAACTATTACATTACTCCAAAATGAAATGGAAAAATTTGGAATTGAGCACAATTTGGTTAAGATTCACTGTATTGTTCATCAAGAGGCGTTAGTTGCCAAATCAGTCAGGTTACGTGAGACAATGGATGCTGTTGTTAATGCAGTAAATTTTATTTTATCCCGCGGCTTGAATCATCGGCAGTTCAGGCAATTTTTAATCGACACTGAAGCAGAATATGGGGATCTTTTATATTTTTGTAATGTCAGATGGCTTAGTAGAGGATCAATGCTTAAAAGGTTTTTTCATATACGGGAAGATGTTATAATTTTTCTTGAAGAAAAGAATTATGATGCTTCATATTTCCGAAATACTGATAATATTTCCAAATTGGCATTTTTTGTAGACATAACTTCACATCTAAATGACTTAAATTTGAAACTGCAGGGAAGTAATAAATTTATACACCAAATGTATGCCGAAATCACTGCTTTTGAAAATAAATTGAAGTTGTGGGAATTACAGTTACAAAAAGGAAACATGACGCATTTTGTGAATTTTCTTTCTACGAATCCGACTGATGTTCCGGAATATGCAAACATAGTTATGGAATTGAGATCAGAATTTTCATCACGTTTTATGGATTTAAGAGTAAAATGCGCATATATAATTTTTTAGGCTCATAAAAATCTTTTCAACATTTTTTCAATCCCATTTGATGTTGAAACTGAGACAGTACCAGGGTGTTATTTTATTTATTTATTAAACACCAAGAAAGGGTGTTATCAAATGGAATTACTTGAAATTCAATGGGACAGTACACTTAAATCAAAATATTTTTCTGAAATGGATATTTTGAGCTTCTACAAAAATTTTGTATGTGTCAGAAAATATCCGCAATTAACCGACAATGCTATGAAAATGGCTTGTATATTTGGAAGCACATTTTTATGTGAACAGTTATTCTCTAAAATGAATAATGTAAAAAATTGTCTGAGAACGAGGATTACCGATTCACATCTTAACGATATATATTACGTTTAGCAACTAGTCAGATTAATGAGTAAAATAAATTCACTTCTTTATAATCATTTTTAACTGATAAATTTTTATTTCGTAAGAAAGTTGCAAAAAAAACTTGATAAAGAAAGATCGCAATGTGCAAGCGTTGCCTTATTTTTGTGACCGATAAGGATTTTTTCTCGTTTGGCCCGGATCGCATACAAAAATAAAATTTTGGCCCGCGAAGATAAAAATCCTGCCGACCCCTGAACTAAACCATCAAATCAATTGTTGAGGATGACTAAACCATCAAATTGGTCGAATAGAAGAGATCCTCTTGAGTTGAAAGATTGATTTTTTAGTCATATCGGACTCTTCGCGTTCATGTCACCGCAATGACATTGTTGATGGACTGGAGGTTTTGAATAGAAGGGGTCCATCTGAGGACATGACGAGTGAGAAGGTATGTACATACGGAAAATGTTCGAGGTTCAGGAAAAATAAATCCAGATTTATGGTATGAAATAGAGCAGTAGTAAAGATAAAATTAATTAGGGCATATAACGGTAAATTGATAACGAGAAAAATATTTAAATTATTTATATTTCTAAGAATACAGTCATAATTTTATTGTAATTTCCGGACAACACATTTATATTTGACTTTAGCGTGAACAAAGAAATGGTATGTCTCTATTTATTATTAGGAGCGTTAGCTTTTCAAACACTCGGTAATTTTAAATTTAATGTGAAATCTATGTATAGGCTATCCATGGAAATTGAAAATTTTTTTCGAAAACATCCCTGTTTGCTTTATAATTAATAACTATAGAGAAACGATGTTTTAACGACAATAAAAGTGATAATTTTTAGATATATAATAGGCTCTCTCTGTTGCAATTGAAATAACCGAAGTTGATGAGAATTCAAATGAATTAAATCACTTGGTTATCAAAATAGAGTTCTTGTTATTATTTTTAATCTTTCAAAGTGAAGACAACAAAATTATGGATAAAATATACAACGAGGATGAGAGTAAAGTAATATACGTAAAAAACAACAATAAAAATGTAATTAAAATAAAATTTATATAGAAATATTATGGAGCAATTCTATATAATATATTACACTTGTTTGGTTTGCCTAATTCGACCAATACAAATCATATTATGAATAATACTTTGTGGTAATTTTATGTCATTCTTATTTAAGTAATCGAATATTGTCACTAAATGAATTAGATTATCTTCGAAATATGAACTATCTTACGAATGACAGTATTAAAAAATTTAATTTTTTAGCAACTTTATCACTTCTTTTGAAAAGTAGAATAACAAAAACAGAGAAGCCAACAACAGTGTCCTTAAAAAGTAAAATAACACAAACAGAGAAGCCAACAAAAGTGTCCTTAAAAAGTAGAATAACACAAACAGAGAAGCCAACAAAAGTGTCCTTGAATACTTTAGAAAGTAAAGTTAAAAACATTTATAAATATTATTTTTAAATCACTTTGTTAGGCGTCCTACTTTCTGGTTCAAACAAAGAACCAACTATTTCTAAAAATAATTCAAAATCTAAAATGCTGTATCTCATACCTATTGTCATCACACTTCTGATACTCTCGATCATTGTTTTCCTTGTTGTTAGAAAAAAAAGAATTAAATCGGATTATTTAAAACGGTAGTTTTAAATTCAAATTTTATTGAAAGAAATCTATCTCAAAAGCAGCTCCTAGTAAATTTAAACTAAAATAATAACAAATTATTAATACTAACAAAGATTTCTTAGGTTTATAATTTTTATTTTTCTATAATCATATAAACTTAGTTTATAATTGAAAATTAGCCTCGCTCACCGCGACCTAGTTCCTGCGGAGAGCGTGTTTCATCAAACAACTATAAGTTTATGTAAATATATTAAACGACCTGGTTTGATGTAACCCTATTCAAACGCCTGTTGATAAAAGATATTTGTTGTCCGTTTTTCATTGGAATATATAAATTAATTATATTTTCTACCTACTTTTGAACATTGCACATACAGCTGTGCATAGGAAAAGAACTCACTCTCTAAAAATAAACCTACTAGACTCAATCCTCTAAAATTGGCCTTTTTTGGTTCCTTCAATTTTGTTGGCCAATTAGAGAATAAAATCGATAATTTTTAAAAGAAACTACTAATGTGTCTTCATTTATCATAAATTTGTTTAAATTGAAGAAAATTAAAAAATCTTAATTTTTTAAAGTAAAATTCAATTCCCATTTGTTTTTTTAGATATGACTACAGTAGAAATCGGTTAATTGCATAAATCGAATAATTGCATAAATTTATTCTTAAAATCATAATTTATGCTTTCCATTCAAAAAAAATTTCATTAATTAAAAAATTTTTCAACAACTAAACCAATTGTATAAAATTTTATTCTTATAGGTTAATGATAAGAGACAAAGAATTCAACATGATTCATTGTACAGAACATTTATTTAATAAGTTTATAAACATTTAATTGAATTTATTAACGTACCATTTTGTGCATACATAGCCTAAAGTATAAAGAAAATGACTACTTTTCCCGGTGCTTTAATTGATAGAAACTCTGTTGTTTGTAGAGAACCTCGTCAGTATAGTATTTTCTCGATTTTAACGCGCATTCGAAAATAACACACAAGTAAATTTTGTGTCAAAAAAATCTGGAAAAACGCAGTAATCGAGTATAGTGTGCACCTAAAATTTCTAGTCGACGAAAATCAGAAATCTAATTCTTCAAATGAAGAGTCCGCATAGAATCTTCAAATAGTCTCCGCGGACATTCCTCTCTCTTTGTCTGTCCTCTCATCTGTCTCCTTATACATATCTTCATTAAGGATCCTATCAACGTCTACGCTACCTTCATACACTTTCTCTTTCTCTTACAACACATCATCATTAGTACCGTTTTGATGCCATGTTGTTTTTACAATGTTCAAAAATGAACTGAGTCGAGTAGGAGCAGTGGTGGCCTCGGCTTACGATTTTCGACCAGTTTTACAAAATGACGTAAAACCGAATATTTATAATCGTACCGAGCGAAAATTTGTAATTTATTTTATTTATTGATTATAACACGCACCCCATCTATTGGAGTTAATTATATAACAAAAATCTGCGTGTTTTAAACGAAAAAACCGGAATATAAAATACGGAGTTAATTATATAACACAGTGGTTGAGTTAGTGACGCAACTCTATTGCACAAAGTCTTAATCACATATGAGGCTACAAAGAGATTTACTTTGCTATCATTCAATGTCAGAGACTTCTGACCTATCCAAGCGAAAAATCCTATGCCGGATCTGAATGCATATGGTGCAACTATCGGATGCTTTCAAGAACGAAGGTCAAAGGCGGGCTAGATGAGATACACAACGAGTATCGAATCATTCTCCTTCCATCAGAATCACGTCATTATGGGCAGGGGTTTGGCATTCATAAGACCTTTTGGAATTCAATTCACAAATACTACCGTGTGAACGACCGCATATGTGTACTACAACTGAGACAAAAACTTTGACCACACGGATCGAATAATCAGCATTATAAATGTCTACGCCCCACAAAGTGGAAGACTGAAGAAGAACGTGGATGAACTAGACTCTTTCTATCACATGCTATCAAAGACCTACACGAGTATAAAAAATCCTTCTTATACTAATTGCCGGTGATTGGAATGCTAAGGCAGGCAAAGGCCGTGGTGAGAAGTGTTTCATGGGCAGACATGGACGGGGGATAAGAATGCACCAGGTGAAATGCTTGTGAACTTCTGCAGCATATTCAGCTACTGCTATGCAATACGGTCTTTCCTCATGCGGCACGTCATAAAACCACGTGGACCGGGACTAGAAGAACAAAAATGGGGAGTACGTCAACATCTATAATCAATCGATTATATCATCTGTAGACAAGAAGAAAAACATCGATTGCTGGATGCCAGGTCATATGGCGGGGCACTTACACTGAGCGATCACAAAGTCATTGTGGCACGATTGAGACTGAAAAGAATTTTTGGATCGCCTCTTTCAAAAGAAAATGATCAAACCGAATTAGATACTCAGTGGAAAAACTGATTACATCAGATGTTACCAAGGAAAAATACTCCCAGGCAATCATCGAAAACCAAAGTAACAGAAACGGAAAGACCCAAACAAAAGCTGGGATATATTAGAAAAACTTATTCACAAAGCTGCAACGGAAACCATTGGAACGACTGCATTCAGAAACCACTCAAACCCATTGAATCCAAATGTTGCCGAAATGGCAACAAAACAAAAAGCCATCCAACTGAAAATTGAAAACACCAACGACAAGGAGGCAAAGGAAAAACTCAAAAGAGAACGTAGGAAAATATCGAGAACAATCAAGAAGGAAAATCTTAAATACGTGAAAGCTTTATTAAACTCTCGAATATCAGAAGTTGAAGACTTAAAGGATGGTGCGCAAATGTACGCAGCCATCAGACTACTACGCGACGACAACAGAAAACAAAACTGGTTGTGCACGATGAACATGGGGAAACAATTGGAAACCCAATCGAAATGGTAAATACAATCGCCGACCACTTCGAAATACTATTCAATGGCAGGGCCGATGCTCTCGATGAGGGTGAAGAACGTTATCTAAACAACAAAATAACACACCTTGAAGTTTGAAGGCTATAAAAAAATTAAAAAAACCGTGCGGCGGGTCCAGACAACATCAACGGTGAATTGATAAAGTACTCCCCAATGGAGATCTCAACTATAATCACAAATCTCCTGAACGAGATGTTCCATGGAAATACCATACCGCCTATTGGGAAAGGAACGCTAATTCTCTCCAAAAACCCAACAAGCCGCAAGGTCCTCTTAACAACATTCGCCCAATCATACTCTTGAACACAATAAGGAAAATCTTCTCGCTCGTAACACTGGAACGTATTAAGGACCCTGTTAATGAATATCTGTCGGCTAGCCAAAGTGGATTCAGGCCTGGGCGATCAACTGCAGATGTAGTATGGGGACATAGATGGATCTGTGCCATATCTCAGAAATTTAAAATGGCGACCACAATATGGGCATTGATATGAGCAGGGCATTTGATACAATCGCAGAGACAAGCTAATGGAGATCCTCAAAACTATTCTTGACAATGACTCGATCAGAATGGTTCGAGCACTACTTATAGACACCGAGTTAACGGTGAAGATCGGACCCGTACAATCAAGATCTTTCAAAACAAGCATTGGAACGCCCCAAGGTGATTCAATATCACCTGTACTATTCATTGTCTATCTTGAAGCGGCACTAAGAGATCTGAGAAAACTAGTGAAGTCTACTTCAATAACTGAAGTGATATATGCCGACGATGTAGACTTTTTGTCTCATGATAAGTCGACTCTCGAAGAACTGCTGAACATTGCTCCTCAGGCACTGGAAAAATGGTTCTTAAAAGTGAACATAGAAAAACCGAATATGTAACAATCAACCGGGAGGCAAATAGAACAGACGAAAAATGGCGAAGCTCGAAAAAAGTTGGAACTCTTTTAGGAGATAGTGAAGACATTATGAGGAGAAAGATGCTATCGACTGTTGCACTTAACAAACTGCGGACCACTTGGCTACGAAACCGCGAGGTTGGAACGGCCTTACGTGCCAAATTATACAATGCTTTATTAAACCCATACTTTTGTACAACGGAGGAACATGGGGAATATCTGAGTCTGAATCAAAATCTCTTGATGCATTCCATAGAAGACAGTTAAGAATTCTTATTGGCATCAACTGGCCAAAGAAAATCAAGAACTCCACCCTATACAATATCTGCAACAGCAGACCCGTCAGTGTGGACATTACCGAAGCACGTTGGCGCCTATTGGGCCACATTCTAAGACTCGACCAGATGTTTATGCTAACTGGGCAATGGAATCATATTACGCAAAGGACGAAAGATCTGCGTCCCGAGGACGCCCACGAAATACATTACCTATTGTAATCTCAAAAGAACTACAACGCGTTAAAGACAACTGAAAAATGGAGACGACCTAGATACTCTCAGGAGTATAGCATACAACCGCACATCATGGAAAATTATGACCGAAAAGATAGTCTCATATGTGGCACATGTGGAACTTAATTAGTTTAAATTCATTATGTTCCTATGACAGTGCTAATAATAATAATAAAATACGGTTTCACTACAACCCCTAATGATGAAAAACGACTTTTTTGATATGAGAAAGTTGTTTTCTAACGGGGCCTATGCAGGAATTACTTTATACACGAAAGCTAGAAACCGATACTAAATGGTAATCAAAGTTAACGAGATTCGCTGGAAAAGCAAATCATTCAAATTTTTATTCAAAAATCGATTATATTCTTATCTTAATACAGTTATTTCTTCTATTAACAAAATAAAATCAAACTCGCTGAATTCACGTCTTTTCCACCAGCTTTGTGTTGATAATGATAAAGATTCTGTACGGCTTTTAATGCATACAAAAGTAAGGTGGCTATCAATAGGTGAATGTTTGGGACGTATATTTTTCTCTTCGACACTGTGGTTGAATTCCTCAAATCTTTAAGCTCTCACTTTGATCCAATTATTTCAATGCTATACAGTGACTCCTCTGAAATTGGCCACCTCTGAAATTGACCACACTTATAAAATTATCTTAAGAAAAATTCGAATTTCCATTGAAAGTGGCCAGTTCTCAAATTGACCATAAATTTTAAATATATTTTATATAATTTGCAAATTAATAAAATTTCAGTTATTTTATGTCTTCGAACAATTCTCGTGGTAATTATTACTCGTCTCACTTTTATCAAAACATACAGATTTTAACTTATAAAAATCAAAATGAAGATGTTTCATGTCAGTATTTGGCTGATAGATTTTCCCTTTGTTTAAAAGAATTTCCAGAAAAACCATTTAATAATATATTTTGAAAAAGATTTTTTTCTCAAAGAGTGTAAAAAACAAAATCTATCTTCAAAAAATGCGCATAGACTCAAGTTCCCACAGCTTGATGCTATGTTAGTTGAATGGATGGATTCGATTGAGTCTAAAGGTAATTTGTACTAAATTATGATTAAGGTGGCTTTCTTATGATGCTTTAATTTCAAATAAGGCTAATTTATTCGCAGCTGAATTAAAACTGGATAATTTTAAAAACTCAAATGGATACCTTCATAAATTCAAAAAGAGGCATGGTTTTCGAATGACCAAGTTACATGGAGAAATGAGACTAATATCCAGTAGATGTCGACTTATTTATCGAAAAATTCATAGAAATCATCAAAGAGTTATAATGCCGATCAAATTTATAACTTGGACGAAACGGGATTGTATTACAAGCTGATTCCTTCGAAGAGTATTTGTAGAAACAGATTTCAAGGATATAAAAATTTCAAAGATCGTGTTTCTATTATGCTATGTTAAATATGAGTGGAAATCATAAATTGAACCTGTGATGATCTCGAAACCTAAAATGCAAGATGCTTTAAATCTTATGACTATAAATGTTTCATTGATTATTATAGCTCAAAACGAGCTTGGATGACAGGAACAATTTTTACTAACTGGCTATTAAACTTTGATTACCATCTCAAAAATGAAAAAAAGCAAATTTACTCTCATGGACAATTGTCCTTCACATTGTGTTCCATCAAATTTGGATAACATAAAAATATTGTTTTTTCCTCCAAATAGTACTGGTCTTATTCAACCTATGGATTGGGGTAATAAAAACATTTAAAACACATTTTACTCGACACAAGTTAATGTATTTGACTGATTTGTTGGAACAGCAAAATATTTCAGTATACAGTTCCTACAAAAAGTTAACTCTAAAGGATACTGTAATTTTCGTAAAAATGGCTTGGGAATATGTGTCTGAAAAAACGATTGCAAATTGTTTCGGAATTTTAAGTAACCCATTCAAAAAGAATCATGTAGTTGAAGTTCAAGATATTGCAGTAGAAAAAACTGACATTTTTGATCCCTTAGAAGTCAAAGAATTTCTTAATTTTGAATATTCTGAAAATGATACATTTCAAGACGTTGAGGATATTGAAAATATAAAAAATGAAGAAGAAGTAGAAGCTGAAGTAAAATCCAATGAAGTAGAATCCAATGATTCAATTGACAAAGAAGACATTGTGGTTAAGTTAACTAAAATTGAAAACGACCTCCTAAAAAACATTGAGAACGAACATGAAGTTCAATTGATTACATCCATAAGGCGCTATAAGGAAAATGTCATTAAAACTCAAAAAAAGCAGATGGGCATCCAATTCTACTGCTTTTTTTGAGTTTTAATGACATTTTCCTTATAGTGCTTAATTACTTAAAATTTTCTGGATAAAAGTTGTTCTTATTCAAAATGTTCTTAAAGTAGAATTGGATGCCCATCTGCTTTTTTTGAGTTTTAATGACATTTTCCTTATAGTGCTTAATTACTTAAAATTTTCTGGATAAAAGTTGTTCTTATTCAAAATTTAATTTACACAAAAGATTGATTTTATTTCTCAAATTGGCCATTTCTCGAATTGACCACAAAAACACGTGGAACCAAAAATGGCCAATTTCAGAGGAGTCACTGTACTTGTTTTGTAGGAATATTGGTAGAAAGGAGTTAAGCCAATTTCCACGTCTCAACAATCTTAAAAACCTACTTTCTAAATCTCGAAAATTATGTTTAACATTTAATCACTCTTGAAAATGATATGAAGCAGCGTTTCAAAGATTTCCGCGAAGGAAAGGACTGAGATAATAAGTAAAACTAGCATCTTTCGATAGAATATGAAGCATTATTAAATAAAAGTTTTTCTTATAATAAAATTGTTTTACGAATAAAATCTAATAAACATTAAAAGTAGGTCATGAAACTGTTGAGCGCATGTCGTTACTGCATTATTTGTAATTAGTCGGGTCACACAGCACTCTAATGCACAGAATCAATCTAAAAGTATTCTTTTTTCCTAAACATTATAAAACTAGCAGACCACAAATTCTGGGATTACTTGCAATCCAACGTACATATTCCTACCATACAGTTAACTATGCTACAACAAAAAAAATATCTGATTGGTCTCAATATTTAATAACAAAAAATAACTCGCAAGGTTTTTCTAATGTTATAATTCTCAAAGGCGATGCAAATAGAAGAAACTGCAGGTTTCGAAATGACGCAAATATTTCAAAATATTTCTCGACCCAACTGACTACAAAAGAAGTGGATATTCGAGAGGACATCTTAGTCCATTGGGGTCATTTAATTTCAATTAGGTCAATGGTTTGTTCTATTTTAGACTGGAATGTGCGACACTTTTTATTTGACGAATATTGTCACTCAGAATATAAGACAAAATTCTGGCACTTGGAATAATTTGGAACAATATCTGAGAAACGAATTAATTTTGACAATATTTGGGTAGTAACTGGTCCAGCATTTCTTCCCTCTGAGTCCGATCCAACGGAAATTTGAATAAAAGTATTTATTTGAATTGTTCATTCACGAGGTCGTTGGAAATAATAACGTTTGGTTCCAACCCACACGTATAAGGTTGTTTTGTGCCAGTCTCAGACTGATACTTATTTGGTGGCCTTTTTGATTTTTAATGAGAAGATTTTAAGGACAGCATGGTCTAACAGTTGAGTATAAATTAGTTCACTATTGATGAACTGGAACAAGATCTTGGATTTGATTTTTTTCCGGATCTGGATTGAACAAATGTCAAGGATTTTCGTGATTATCTGCAAACGGTTTAAATTAGTTTAAAAATATTTTCTGGTTTTTTTCTTGGTTTCATTTTATTTCATACGGCAGAATATGGATTCATTTCATACTGTTTCATTTTGTTGGGAATTTAATTTATTTATTTTAATTATTTCGGACTTAATTTTAATTATGTTTAGAAACTCTATTTAAAATAAAAGAAGAAAAAACACCGCTCCAGAAAAACGTTAAAATTATAAATATGTAAAAAAAAAGCTCACAAATTGTTTCTCAACGTTTAGTTATCGAATGTGCCAATGCCAATTCTTGAACAGTAAAAAATATTGTATCCTATGTAATTCTTGCTTTAACTATACTTTCATCTTGACTATACTAAAATAAGTTAGGCTTGTGTCAGGGCCCTTTTAAACTGGCTTTGTGCCTGTTGCATGAACGTGAAAAGGAGTTTTTAGAACCACTATTTCATCCATTCCTTATTTACCAATATCTACTTTGAGAAAAATTCAATTAGAGCCCTAATGATTTTTCCATATCTTTCCAAATACCAGGATATGTCCAGATTATAATTTCAAAGCATGTTAGATTTTATAGCCGCCGATAGCTTGTTCACATTAATCAAAAAGGCTACACGAACTAACTGCAAAGAAGACTGTGAAAATGTTTTGCTTTCCTTTTTTCGGCCTAAGTCTGCCTATTAGTAGACTCTCCTCAGACATAATCTGGGAACTGACTTAATGCCTGCCACTTTCGTTGGTTAAAAGAAATGCTGGGCCAATTACTACGCAAATATTGTTAAAACATAAACTTAAATTGTTCTTTTTATAAATTTTCTTACAGTGAGAATTCTTAACGTATGGCTCAACAAGCACTTTTTTAAAAATGAAAAAAATTAAATAATTTATAATTTTTTTTAAATTAAATTATATTTTTATTTTGCTATGTTGTTGGACGATCGTGTGAGTTAGTGACAATTAATAGAGCCAATAGCGACACTCCATATGCTGTAAACCTTCAGAAAAATAAAACAAGAAGGCCTGTCACCTTATAAAATGCATTTCAAGATTCTGGACCTTCAAAAAGACTATATTGTATTAAAAGTCATATTTTTTGATAATTTAATTAGCCTCGGCAGGTTTCATTTTAGTGAGAAAATATTCAATCAAATTCAATTTTTGTTATGTACTGGCCAATTCTACTTGTTTGTGCAGCTAAATGTACGGACACCACCCGACGACGAGCCTTAAATCAGTTTTTAATTGCCTATGACGTCTTAAAAAACGACTAACAAAAATAAATTTAAAAATTAATAAAAAAGAAGATTTTTCCAAATTGGTTTATCACATTCGGTTACCAGTAAAGGACATTGAAGTGCTGACAGCCACCCATCCCAACAAAATAGACCAAATAAAAGCAAAGGCTAACGAATTGGAACTTCTTATGGACAGTACAAGTTGGAAAATAATCATTCGACTGTTGGAGGGACTCCATTCCGCGATTTCGTGTATTAACATGACGGAAAATGGATAGTCAGTGTGTCGGAAATGTATATATAGATTAATTGCTACAAACCTATTGATAAATATCATTTTCCGACGAGCAGTTGCTCATTAGTGCCCAATCACACACAAAAATGCCATTTAATCGTATTTCTGAATAGAATTTGACTATAAACATTCCTGAGTTACATCAATTTACTCACATCGACAATTCCATAGAAAAAAACAACACAGAAAGTCACGTGTTGATTGAAAAAGATGAAGGCATTCAGTCGGGGACCGGGGGTCATTCCGAGATCACCAAATATGTACTTGGTTTACATCCTGTGGCTATAGACATAATATATACACCAGTGGAATTTTTTCCTGACGACGACTCGTCTTCGAATGACATGAAGAGGTGTTCCAATACTTCGGAGTATTCCACTGTGTCAGCGAGTTATTCGAAAAGTGTTGGAGAATGTGATTTTTGTAGTCAAAATGGTCATAAAAGTGAAAATGAGAATGATTTTGAGTCAACAAATTTACAAGATGTAACATTTGAGAGTTTTGATATTAAAATATTTGAGAAAGCAATAAATGATGACTTCAGGAATCGAAGCTTCGATTATGTGTTAAATAGGGAAAACGGAGATTCGATTTTTGACCAAAAAACGGATCAAAGAATGATTTGCACGTTTTTGATTTCTGTTCTTGTGCCTAAAATTATAAGAGAAAATACAAATTCAAATACAGGAATTCAATATCCAGAAATATTGTGATACAAGATAGTAGTGAACAGAAAGAGAAAAATTTTGAGTTTTTTGAAAAAACGACAAAACAGAGAAATCTTGCTAATAAATATGAAATTGAGACGGGCTTGTGGCATTGCTTTCTTTATGAAAATGTCTCTTTTATAGAAAATGGACTCGAATTAGATATTCCCCCAAATGTCCCACTCGTTCAGGGCAAAATTGCAAATGACCGGGATTTTTCAATTCAATTTTTTAAAAATATTTTTAAACTTAATTTTATAAAATGACATTTAGTTCCTGAAAAACTAAGTTTATTACCGGAAACTCTCAATGTTGAATATTTTTGTCTTATTATATTTGGAATGCAATCTGATGGACTATAAGATTGTGCGGAAATTATAAAATTGTCAAAATAAAAACTTTTTTAAATACAAAAATATATGATCCTAGCGTACATGTTTATTCAGGTAAACACGTGATTTTACAAGTATATTTTACAATTTTGAACTTTTTTGTGATTTTTTGTGACTAAGTTAAAGTCCGTCTAAAATCATCAATTCATAACTTATGATTAATAAAAACCCAATAAAAAAGTATTCAAAAAAGTAAGAATCAGTAATTTAACAAGACTAGACAAATCCAATACAATTGTCATCAAAGTCGAAAACAGTGTAGTAACGACGTATAAAGAAATCCCCAATATCCAGAAAAGAATGTCCTGTGGAGTAATTTCGACTGTACAAATTCCAATGAAGGGGATCTATTTAATAAAAACCATTCTCTGTCAACATGAATAATGTAGTCCTCAGGTTTTAATTCAAATTTGGTTCCGCCAATGTCAAACACCAACGAAGGATAATTTTTAATGGACCAACAGAAGAAAAGATATGCCTTAAAAGTGATCATAATGTATCTATATATTTTTGATTTATTATAGCTTTCAGCGTGTTGAATATCGATTCCACGTCCTTTTCAGGACCAAGGAACGAATTAGTGACCGTATCGACAATGGCCTGGACGTTGTTCAAACTGCCGACAGAAATACTGCTATGTAACACTACAATAATACATGTTAATTTTAAACTGCCAATATTACTGGAAACTAACATCCAAATAAGTAATTTTCCCTTTTCCCTTAAAGGATCAATGAATCCGATTGTCAGTTCTCTCCCAAGGAGGCATCGGGATTACTGCCAGTTAAAAAATTAATCAATTTTGCAAGATAGAATGCAAAAAGGAACAATCTATCAGTCCTTTATATCTTATAACTTGTATTGACAGAGTTGCATAATTTATCGCAAGTGAGGGCTGGGCTAGTCCAAAAATCCCGTCAAATTTCAAAACCGGATAGTCCGGAAACACATCAGTCATCTCTGCAAACACCTGTTCGTTTAAAGTTAGGTTTCTGACGGTCAAGTGTCTTAGCTAAGAAATTTTTGTACATTCCCTGCGCCATAATCGATTGAAATTTTCGATCCGTCAATTCTGTAACTTGAAGACTGACTTATTATTATTATTAGAACCAAGATCACCGTCCAAAACATAAAACTAATTAATCAGGTGATCCCGGCTTCTCTGAGGAGGGTTCTCAATTTTGCCCGGTGCTCCTCCCTTGTCCCGGCACAATTTCTGTGAAGACTGACTTGAAATGTATGTATTGTGATCTATTTTTAAATAAATGATATTACTTGGAAATTCACCGCTTCCCGATGGAATCCAAAGATTTTTGAAAATACTTAATATATTGGTTTTTTTTCTTTTCTTTTATTAATTATAAAAATTCTGATTTCTCTGGTCCCAATTTTTACAGTTTTTTCAATATAAATTTGACTTGATTATCCCGGATCCTTTATACTTAAACACCGGGCGTTATTTCAAGTCCCAACGGCTCTTCTCAAATTGAAAACCGGGCAAAAAGATATTAAAAGTACACTTGAATCCCGCCCCAACAAAAAAACCGCTTTTGGCACCCTCGTTTTTGGGGCGATTTTATTTTTTAGTATCATAACCTTAGGTAGGACACCTTACTTATTATTACATGTTTAATATTATTATAGATATATTTTTACATACATTTTAGTACAATCTTATATTTTCAATTATTTTGTACCTTTAGTAATAATCAGAATTAAATATGTCGCGAGCGCAGCGCGCGACCGAGCGCTAGACGCGACTTTGACACCTAACAAGCCTATCATCAACAAATATATTTATTAAATTATTTAAAATTTTAACATGATTTAAAATTAAAATTGAAATAACTTAAGTTTTCCATTGAATCCCATAAAATAATTTATAAGTAGACCTTAATAGAAAAAGTAAAATCAATGAATACTGAACGCTAATTTGGTTTAGGTTGTGAGGGGGATAATAATTTGACAGATCTCATTGCTATTTTTTCGTTTTAATCTCTAAAATTAGGTCTTCCAATCAAAAATGAACTGTGCAGACAGGCTTGCTCCTTCAGAAGATTCTTGTTTTGACATTTTTATAAATTATGAAGCATTTAGATTTTTTCTCATTATTCTAAAATATCAATTATAAATTTTAAAATATTTTTTTTATTTATGAAATCGGTTTTAAAGCTCATTCTGCTTTGGCATCGATTTTAATTTTTGTTATCGAATATATTTAATCCCAAATACAAGCTTGGGTATTTGTCAATTTATAGATTTTTTGATTGATCAAATCTAGAAATTGAGTGGTCGCTCGCTGCGCTCGGTCGCTCGCTGCGCTCGCGACAAAATATAAAAACATAGATAGAAATCTATTAAACTATAGAGGAAAAAAACACAACTAAATCCATAACCCGGGAAACTGAGTGGTCAAAAACCTTTTTCCAACTCTCAATTCGTCAGTTCTACATTGGGACTGTCTATGTTCTAGGCTGCAGATTGAACATCCAACACAAATAGAGTAGAAAATAAATAATATGCTTTGGATAAACTAAAAGAATAAAACAGAGGCACATCGTCAGCAATACCAGTTGTTATTAGAACTTAAAAAAACTTAGCGCAAAAATCACAAAATATAACATTTATAATTAAAAAAAATGGTACTTTTGTCGAAGTGGTCGCAGTTTTTTTTGAAGATAATTAAAATTAATTAATTTTTTAGTGAAAAATAGATTATTTAATTTATAACCCTCTATCAATAATTTAAATGGTTATTAAATTATTTAAAAATTTATTTAACCAATTTAGTCATTTTTAGTACGCGGCATCCAAATTCCAGGACTGTAGAAGGAATTTATGTCTTTTACAATCTGTGCAAAAGATTCCTTATAGTTCTGTATTTGTTTTCGCCACATAAATTCTGAAAAAATAACTAACTAAAAAACCGGTACTTTTGTCGAAGTGGTCGCAGTTTTTTTAGGCCTTTTAAAAAATCTAATAATTTTTGAGGTGGAATATATTATATTTTATTTAAGTCGCTCTATCAATAATTTAAAATATTATTAAATTTTTTACTAATTTATTTTCTAATTTTGTTTAATATTATGGCGAGCATGTACCTAATATTGATATAAACTGGCACTATAGGTCACATGGAAAATTCTGTTGTGGACTTATGCAACATCAAATTCCGACAGCTCCCAATAAGTAAGGAGGATGCAGTGCATTTTCTGTTAATAATATTTTAAATTATTGATAGAGCGACTTAAATAAAATATAATATATTCCACCTCAAAAATTATTAGATTTTTTAAAAGGCCTAAAAAAACTGCGACCACTTCGACAAAAGTACCAAAAAAATTACCAATTGCATTCAACCAATTATGATTTTGCTGGAAAGCAAATGCTCCCAATTAGAATCACTAAAAAACTTTTCTTTCGGATATCCGTTTCATCAAATAAATGACCTACAAGTGTATTAACAAATTTATACGCATACTGTTCTAACGTTTTAAAAAATAACGATGAAAATTAGCTGAAAATTTTTTTAACCACTTGACTTTGAATAAACAAAGACAACAAAATTGAAGGTCATCGTCAGCAATACAGAACTTATATTTGAATTCTAAGACTATATGGTTGGCTTTCTTAAGCAACGAACACTTGAGCTTTGGCATCACTCAAAATATTATATAGTGTGTTAAATTAATTTATTTGAATCAATTTATTATCATTTTATAGATAACATTATAAATTTTGTTTAAATTGATTTAAATTAGCATTAAAAAAATAGCATTTTATATTAAAATTTTCCCGTAAGAATTTTTCCGTAAGAAGAATTCAAAATGACAAACATGATGGGTAGAATATGGTCTTTAAAAGGATAAACGTGGTGTAAAAGAAACCATAACTATTTGGTTAATTTTATTAAAACAAACCTCTGCACAAACTTGAGGGTTTCAAACTACAGATACATCAGTATATTACTAAAAAGCAGGAGGTCCTGGGTTAAATCCAATTTGAGACTTTCCTGAAAATAATTTTGATGCCTTTATAATTCCTTAAGTTCAAATAAATTATTTTAATGGCACACTTTTGTTGAACGACTCATAAAATAAATTTTCATCAATGAGGTCTTTATATTCATATCCTTTAAATGGAGGATTACATATTCACGTCTTGTGGTCATTTCGTTCTGCTAAACGTTAAAATTTAAAAATTGACTACCAAAGTGGGTAGACGCACTCTCAAAATGACAGATTTGACAACTAAATTTTATTGGTTATTGATTTTTATACTTTAACGTTGAAAAATCGCAAGCTAAAGAAACTGACAGCCATAAGAGTAAAATAGACAATTTCAAAACTTGACAAAAGCATTTATATTTATCAAAGTGTTTTATTTTCGAAATTTTTTAAACTTAAAATCAATCAATGTTTTAAGTATCTAGTCGGGTAAGATTAATTTCTACTGGATATTCAAAATGATTATTCTTATAAAAGACCGAAATTGAATTGATGTTTTCAGTAATTTATATATTCAGTGACAGTTAAAACAATTTCTGTCTAATCATAATTTTCCATCGAGGTAGTTACAATGGTCTTTAGTTGAACACAGAATTGCAAGCTGAAAATAAAGTCATAAACTAAATTGACTTCAGACTTAAAGAATTCGGAATCCAACTATTTTCCCAGGCTATCCTTCTCTGTTTGGGACCGTGATTAATCACAGCATTTCAAAGTCATTCTGAAGTTATCATGTTCCCCCTGTCCTTTTCAAAATTGATGATTTTCTAAAAATAGGCACGAATTTGTGTCATTTCTATATCAACGCAAATCCGAAAATTAGTTTTTCTTTGCTTTCGGCTACTTTTTCAAGGATATCCTAATCTTATGTTTTTTATAACCAAATTGAGATGGACTTGAGTCATCTTTTACTCCACGTACATTGAATGAATAAATATTTAAATTTTTTGTAAAACAATAAAAACTTTGTCAAAACATCATCAACCAATGTGCAAAAATAATATTTTTATTAATAAAAAATTAATATGTTAATATAGTATTTCGAATGACACGTTCTATAAAAATTTTATTTTTATAAATACATTTGATCTAAGCGCCCGAGTAACTTTTTTCATAATTTTTTCAAATTGAATTTTTTGCATTGACTCAGGACAGACCGAAAAGCGCTTATTAACATTAAAATTAAACTCACTCGCCAAGGAAATCTTGTAAACGAGTCCCACTGTCTCGGAACGATCCCTCCGATAATAACCTTTGTCACAACATGAAAACCTCAGTGAATCTTAATAATAAAATGGTATGGTGTGTGTCTGTCTGTCTGTCGTGTGTCTGTCTGTCTGTCTGTCTGTGCACACCCACATTCAAATTGTTACAAACCAGATCAATAAAAAAATTATTTTCTGCGTTTTTGTTAAAATGAACAACAAGAAAGTCCTCGACTCACATGATGTGGTCCCCCAAAACTTTCAAGCCAAAAAATTAAAAAAAAATTATTTTCTGCGTTTTTGTTAAAATAAACAACAAGAAAGTCCTCGACTCACATGATGTGGTCCCCCAAAACCTTCAAGCCAAAAAATTAAAAAAAATTATTTTCTGCGTTTTTGTTAAAATGAACAACAAGAAAGTCCTCGACTCACATGATGTGGTCCCCCAAAACCTTCAAGCCAAAAAATTAAAAAAAATTATTTTCTGCGTTTTTGTTAAAATGAACAACAAGAAAGTCCTCGACTCACATGATGTGGTCCCCCAAAACCTTCAAGCCAAAAAATTAAAAAAAATTTTTTCTGCGTTTTTGTTAAAATGAACAACAAGAAAGTCCTCGACTCACATGATGTGGTCCCCCAAAACCTTCAAGCCAAAAAATTAAAAAAATTATTTTCTGCGTTTTTGTTAAAATGAACAACAAGAAAGTCCTCGACTCACATGATGTGGTCCCTCAAAACCTTCAAGCCAAAAAATTAAAAAAAATTATTTTCTGCGTTTTTGTTAAAATGAACAACAAGAAAGTCCTCGACTCACATGATGTGGTCCCTCAAAACCTTCAAGCCAAAAAATTAAAAAAAATTATTTTCTGCGTTTTTGTTAAAATGAACAACAAGAAAGTCCTCGACTCACATGATGTGGTCCCTCAAAACCTTCAAGCCAAAAAATTTAAAAAAAATTATTTTCTGCGTTTTTGTTAAATGAACAACAAGAAAGTCCTCGACTCACATGATGTGGTCCCCCAAAACCTTCAAGCCCAAAATTAAAAAAATATTTTCTGCGTTTTTGTTAAAATGAACGACAAGAAAGTCCTCGACTCACATGATGAGGTCCTCCACAACCTTCAAGCCTCGTGAGGCCATTAATTAGCTTAGCTATCTTTTTTCGATGACATAAATTCTTTTTGTTAAATTTTCGTTAAAAAAATAAAATAAAAGCTCTAATTGTTATCGACCATGAATAGACTGTGCAATTATCAGATTTTGAAAACCACTAAAAAGGAAAAAGCAAAAATTATTAGAGATTTACATAATTGATTCTTTTTAACTGCCGAAACTGACAAATTCGATTATGCTACTGTTTAGATTTCTTAAAAGATAGAGGCAAATAAAATTTAAATTAGTCATGTAAATTTCAATTTGCCTATATTTAAATCTCCTTGATTTAACAGGCTTTAATTTTTTTCCTTATAATACTACAAAGATGAAGCTGATTATCATTTTCTTTACCGAAACAGACAAGTTCGATTATGCTAAAGTTTCAATTCCTTTAAACATAGAGGCAATTAAGTATAATGGCTTTGATTGGATAATACACTTTACATAAATTTCACTAAATAAATTTACGTAGAAAATTTAATATAAATTACTGATTCGCGTTTACAAAATCATAAGAATGTCCTATAAAGAGAGATCTGAGAATGTTAACAAACAAGAGAATATGAACCATATAACAAAAAAAGAAACGAGGGAAGATGTGCTTAAATGGTGAGGGAACTTAGACAACAGCTGAACAAGGTCAGGACTGCTGTTAGACTCAACTACGGGTAATAGAATTATGCATTCTAGGTTAATTGTTTGGGATGAATGTACGATGGCTCATAAAGGCGCATTCAAGCAGTTGACCGAACATATAGAGATATCAAGAATTGTAGCGACCATTTGTTTGGGGGAGCATTAGTTGTATTGGCAGGTGATTTTAGACAGACGCTGCCAATTATTCAAAGAGGGACGCCTGCGGATGAATTGAATGCCTGCCTCAAATCGTCATATTTGTGGACACACGTGAAAAAGGTAAGCTTAGATGTAAATGTACATGCACATTTACAAGGCGTTAATAGCATATTCCCACAAATCCTTCTAGATTTGGAAATGGGGCAATCACTTCAGAAATGCACGACCAGAAAATTAGGCTACCGGAAGAATTATGTATTTTCGTAGAACAGCAGAAGAATTATTGAATGCCGTCTATTCCGAACTATCTGAACACTACGTGAATTTCGACTGGCTGCGTGAACGAGCTATATTAGCTCCACTTAATGATGAGGTACTTAATAAATTTAGATTTATTAATGAAAATCCCTGGCAGAGAAAAATATATAAATCGGTCGACGTTATTATGGACCATGAAAGGGCCTGCGATAGATTTAAGAGACTACAATTTCCGCTGAAGATAAGTTTTGCTATGACAATAAACAAGGCCCAGGGACAGTCTTTAAAGGTAGTAGGCTTATTTTTAGAGAACGAGTGCTTTTCACATGGCCAGCTGTATGTGGGGTGCTCAAGGGTAGGTAGAAGAGAAATTTATTTATATTTGCCAGGATGGACGGACTGCAAACATCGTTTATCCACAGCCTTAGAATAAGGTTATATCAAAGCAGGTCGCATTATATATCTACATAAATTTATAGTTATTTAAGGAAACTGCGAGCGTAGCGAGCAGGGCCTCCGCAGGAGCTAGCTCGCAGTGAGCGAAGCGAACTGCTGAGCTAGTAATTATTAAAAAACAACATTTTTTATAACTTTGAGTGAAATCGAGAATCAATTCAGACAAATTCTATAAATCAAAACAAGTCCACAACTCGATTATTCATTGGTTTGTGCATTAAGACGGATCTTCGAGATAATCCCAGTGCTCCCCAGTGACCTTTGTGAAAAATTCCAAGTACGACGTGGCGGTATGTTTTTTGACCACATTGTGAAGTAAAACTGATTGGAACTCTTTTTAGTTCCTTTATTCCGTTGGTTAAATATCTTTAGATTATAAAAAGTAATTTTACGAGGCCAAAATTGTAGCTTCTAAACATTTTATTGGAAAACCAAGTTTTAGCATATTTCTACATTCTTGATTTAATCTAATTTCATTTTTTGACTTTAAAACTTAAAAAATGGAAGATTTTTGTCCAATTTTACAAAGTCCGTGCCTGTATAGTTGTATCTCGGAGAAAACAAATCGACTTACTGCAAATTGTCAAGTATTTCTTGGACGTCTGAGATTTTTTCAAGGATTGAATTTGAAGGTCGGCGGTTTAAGGATTTTTGAGGGAACTATGATTTTATATTTGTAACTCAAACGTGAACGGGAGATGAATTTTTTGTTTCTAATAAAATTCTTTTGTGTGGTTTATTTTGCTTTAAGGCTCTATTCCAAATCTTTTCGTAATCACTTGAGGAAAAAGGTAATATTAGCATGGAAACAATAAAAGTTAAAATATATTGAAATAAATATGTTCATAAAAGCAGTTTTTGTGGATAGAAAAATTATATTCGCTATTTATTTTAACGTCACTTTACATTTTTTGATGATTTTCACGTGCTAATATGTCGATTTGAACTCCACCAGGAAAAGACAACAATAACAATATTATTTATAATAATATACCTAGAGCAGGATGGACAACCGCATTGGAGAAGCAGACGTCCGATGGCAAGAACCTTGTTTGGGAAGAGCTTCCAGAATGGCTAGGAATGGGATGGCCTACCCTTCTTCAGTGCTTTAATCGACGCTTTACCTCAAACCTATAGTTGAATCCACTGAATAAGCTGGCCAAGATCCCTCCTCCTGGCTCCTGGGGGAGGACTAGCACTGGAGTTATGAAGAAATTACCCAGAAGCCCGAAGGAGAACATTGCCTGAAGGTAGCCGCAAGAAAGGCCGAGCTGGAAGCGCTGACTGGGCACATTTATAATGTAAGCAATGGGGTCAAGGGCAAGACTCCCCCCTTGGTGCGTGTTGTACTTCGTCGAGAACGAGCTGTCAAATGGGACCACAACGAGAGAAGCTGATTCTCGTTTATTAGAAGCTCTCAACTCATTAATTTCGGTGTTAGCGCAGGCGAAAGAACAACCTGTTTGAGTTTAAAACCAGACTGTTCTATCGTTCGGCTGGACGGAGAGACGAAGGACGGTTTCCCTGCAAAAGCCCTTGCATGTGTCGAGCAATCAAATAGTTTACACTTAACCCTGATTCGATTCCAGAGTGGCTATGTACTGGGGTCACTTATTTGATTCCTAAAGTAGATAACCCTCCGCTCCGACAGATTATTGTCTGATAACATGTATGCCCAACCTTTACAATTTGATGACTAAGGTAGTAGCTGCGGAGGTCAGAAATGGAGGTGAATGAGATCCTGTCCGAGAACCAGTTAGGTAATCGACATCCTGCCTGAAAATTTACGAAAACTAACTAGTGTCGATGTGGGTGGATGTGAAGAAGGCATATGACTCGGTTGACTATGTTTATCTCGTTGAATGTCTTCGAAGACTCTAATTGCCTTCTTGGTTTATCAAATTTGTTGTAACTGTGGTGGAACGTGCATTTACACTACAAGAAATGCGATATAGGCGAGGTTAAGCTAGAGAGAGGCATACTACAACGCGACAGTATGCCTCCGCTGCTGTTTGTACTCTGCCTAGAACTCCTAAGTAGAGTCCTCACTGCCCAATTCGAACAAATGTCGATCGAACAAGATAAGAGTGTTTTATCACCAACCATCTCATGTTCATAGACGGCATTAAACTGTTCGCACGGTCTTCAGAGATCCTCCACTCGATGGGCAAAGCCTTAGAAGGTTTTATAAAGGCCGTGAATATGGATCTCGACTACAAGTCGGCGACTAACACCCCTGTGTGTGGTGACCTAGTCAAAGTCTTGGAGGAACACCAAGGGTATAAATATCTTGGTGTGGTTGAGAGCCCAGCCTCATTAATCAAACTCGAAACGAGAAAGACTGAGTAACACTTAAGTGAGCGAATTCTAAGATGCACGAAACGGCGTGCAGATGATCAAAGGCAATTCCTGGAGGTAGTTCTCGACTTCCTTATCACACTCCCCTCTTGTCGATTTCGATCTGTCTTAATCTGCTGCAAAGAAGAATGTTCGCAAGGATGTCCAAACCCAGTGTAAAGATGTGGAGAAACATTGAGGAATGTTTTCCAACAGGCATTTGCCGTGTAGGCTGTCATTTTGCTGGAAGCGTAGGCGTTTGGGTGAGCTCCAATAGACTCGACCTCCAGTTTAGATCAATCTGACTCCTCCAAGTGGAGTCTTTGAAAAGGATGTGTTTTAAGAAGTGTGCCACTCTGTTGAAAAGAAAGTAAGTAGGAATGAATAAATGAATTCACACTTGCGATAGTTACAGTAAGCAGTTAAAGTGAACTAGACCAATTTTGATTAAATAATTTATGAGAGTCAGACACATGGCAAGATTAAATAACTTCCTGGGTTTCAAAGTTACCACCCTCTGCAATACACCCGATCATTCGATTATGTCTTTTATTAAAATACTGTAAGGTTCTTAGAGATAGAATCTGTCTATATAAAATTATTTAACATTCTAATCTTATTTTGAATTCATCTGATCACAATACTCAACTACATTCTACTCGCTGGGGAGATCGTTATCGTGGGCATGACGTTCCTAGATCTTTTGCAGACAGTAAAAGTGGAGAAAAGAAGGAAGTATGACCTCCTTGCAAACAAGCTAGGGGTTATACACCAGTGCAAAGTCCATGTCATTCCTTTTGTGATGACATAGGATGGACTGGTCACTAATTAACACAAGGGGTACTTAAAACAGCTGGGTGTAGATAATTCTTTACAGGCTTATCTAAAATCAACTGTTCTTAAGAGGACTCTGGAGAGTGTCTTGTTTGATGCTCGCCGATTCAATCTTCCCCTGACATTTAGTCGGATAGAAGCGCTAGACTGCACTTTCTCGAAGGTCTAAAGTTCCAGAAAAGAGGAGGAAGGGAAAGATGTGCGTGGAGTGCCATCTTCAGTTCACTTCAAAGGCTCTGGACTTAGTTAGGCAATTAATTAGTAAATTATTTTTTTATTAATAAACGAACGTTACTTTATTGGATTACTGGTGACGGTTTTACCCGTGCCAGCCTACCCACTCGTTTCTGGGGATCGGGATCCGGTTTTGTCTGGACCTGGTCCTGCCCTACTATCTTTCGTCCACGTCGGCTTCCAGGAATTTCGTATGCTCAGTTCTTCTTTCCTCTCTTGAACTTAACGAGCTTTCGGAATACTCCTCTGCCTGCCGTGTTTGATGTTTACCTGGCCTTGATTTCTCCCCGATTTTTTGAGGTCAAAAGAGCTGGACAAAATCTTCTCCAAAAATAATTTACGAAAACTTCGCTCAAAGTCGGACCAACTTTAGTTGGCCTCACTAAACTGCGCTTGTCAGCCACATATCAGAGACTGGTTCAAAGCACTTCCCATCCCCAGCACGGGATCACTACTGGACGATGAATCTTTACAGATCGGGATCTGTTTACGCCTGGGCCTGGACATTTGCCAGTACTACCCTTGCCGGAGTCGTGCACGAAGAGTGCCGGAAGAATTCCTCGCCACAGTAAACTAAGCGACGTTGTCAGTAGGGCTCTAGAGTCGGCTGATTTTCCTTCCACTCTATAGCCTGTCGGCCTTTTCCGGAGGACGGTAAGCGTCCCGACGGGATGACTATCTTTTCTTTGGGGAAAGGCAAGTCCCTGGTTTGGAGCGCCATCTGCATCGACTCTTCGGTGACTAAGCTACCCAAGACTTGCAGCAACCCGGGCTCCGCCAGTGCTCAGGCCAAAGAGTTAAAGAGGAGGAAATACCTGCGTATTTTTGAATTTTTTGAGGTTGCCCCCTTGCCTTTAAAATTTCAGGAATCGCCGACTCAACTCTTCACTGACATTGGTAGGAAAATCTACAACCGGAAAAGGCGAACTGGCTCTTCTAAATTTTTTTTCGTTAATCTTTTATTTCAAAACAAGATTACATCAAATATTATTAATCCATAAACAATAAAATAAGATTTCCTTTCATTAAAAAAGTCAAGAGAGACAGTTGTGTGTTAATTAACAATATATACTTTTCTGTCCTAAGACGTGAATTAAATTACCAAATTTTGATTTAATTAGACAAAATTATGCAAACAACATGTATCACATTTCAAGCTCGGACGTCTGATCTCTCTGAAGAGAAATGACACACGCGAGACGGGCTGGCTCCTTCAGAGAATTTCCCTTGCCATCGTACGAGGAAACTGTTTCTCCATCTACGAAGCGGGGAAGTCCTCTAACTAACTTCATCACATTTAATTACATTGATTTTTAAATCAGTTAAATCAAAAAAAAATGTGGCCTTATTTGTTGGTTCTGTTTGATTTAGATTTGAAATCTGAGATTGAGTTAATCAAGAAGAATTAATATCACAAACAAATCATTTTTGTGTAATATAAATGACAGAAATTGTATCGAACATCAATCAAATAATTATTAACAATCAAGGATTTTATAAACCACATTGAACGATTAGTGTCGATTATGACATCCACAAATTGTCATAGCGTTACATATGTTGTCAAAGTAGGCTTTTTAAGAAAGAATAAAGTCGGCACAGCACTGCTGTTCTCTCTCAAACCAATGATTAAAATTGATTCTCCTTTCTTCTAATCAGCACTTCTGAGAATGCTACTGAAAGTCGAAATAATGAAGGCTAATAAAATTAAGATTTAAAATAAGGTTTATTCTGTTAGAATTTGAAATAAAAATGACATTTTTTAAATTTTATCGGTAGAAATAATGTCGTATATGAGACACGTTTATATGATAAAATGCCGCATATAAATGAATTTTCGCGTGATTAAAATTATTCTACAATTTCATATTAAATCGCATTTTTAAATCAATTTCAAATGAATTCAAACCGGCCCGATAAGACAATATCAAATACCACAAATAGTAAAGAATACATTAAAAAACAGATAAAAGAGTGGCAGTTTATAATAATAACCTTTCAGACATTATTTATTTAACGATTTACAACAAATTTTTGAGGCACTAGAATCAGGAAAGTCTTCAACATCAAGTCTTTTTGAAATATCAAAATCTTTGGTTGATTCTTGCCAGAATCCTGTCAAGGAAGCATCGGAAGTGGATAAATTTGTATTTTTACAATTTTTACATTTCTTACAGATGACAGAAGCGGTTGGTTGTTTTTGGTGTCAGCTTGTTGAGTTAAATCAAGTCGAGGACTACATGTCGACGTTTAATAAGCTTAATGTGGATTATTATAAAAACGAATTAAAAAATAATCTTGAAAGAACAACATGTATCACATTTCTAATCAAAATTTAGCCAAAGTATTAAAATTACCGTCCCAAAGCAATGTAAATTCATTCTTAAATAGATATAGGAAAATGATTTTGAATTTCTGACTGAGGAAGGTGGAAAAAGATCTTTATCAAAAAAAGTTACCACACAACTCCGTTCGTGGCTGTTTGGACATGCCAAGGTTTGATTTTTTCAAATTATAGTAGAATCCTTATCCATCCGAAAAGGAAAAAGTAGATCTCTGCAATAAGACGAATTTGACAAACACTCAACTCAATAATTGGTTTGTTTCATGAGATGATTTTTAGGTTTATTAATGCTAGAAGGAGACTATTGCCTCAAAACTATAACAGAAAATACAAGAAGAGTATTTTTCAATTAAAAATCTTTTAGAAAAGAAAAAAGATAATTAAATAAAAAATTTAATTATATTGATTTATTTAAGTGACATTTTGACGGTTTCATCGTTGGTAATTCACGTGCTTTTTTGCTTAAGTTAATAATATATGTTAATAGCTTAAAATATTATAATTATTATGAATTAGTAAGATCAGAAGCAACTTAGCGTTCATGAATTGAAAAGGGATTCATAATACATAACTGATGCTTTAATTTTCATCGAATATACTTTAACAGAGGAATGAATTACATATTTAAATTAAATTTTGTAATAGTCAATGTCGCTCATTTTTCAAAAATATTTGAAAGAAACAAGGGATTGATGAATGCATGTTTTCAACAAATAGGCGACTTACAGAGGCAAAGGATACACATGCAGGGCTCAATAAAGAAGCTTACTTGAAATAATTAAGTAACTTCCTAACTGGAGAACAAGTGGGTGTAACGGAATTTATAATTTTTTTCTGAAAAAATTTATTTCAATAAAGAATTTTCTTTCTAAAAATGTGGTTAGAATAATATGTGGGAATTATAAAGAAATTATTTTCTTATGAAAGTAACGTAAGATTTATCTAATGACTTGAAACCAATTAAATTTATACAAGTTGGTTACAAAATCTGTCAGCATAAAAATGTCGAATATAACACCCCTTGACATTAAAATCCGGACAGTTAATAAATCGTCATTTTTATTATCAATTTTATTAAATTAAAAACTTAAGCATGCTAATATCATCTATATTTTTTAATTTTATAATATTTATCCATAAATCTTTTTAAAATATTGAGAATAAAACAAAAACCGATTTTTTAAGACAAAAAATTCCGGACAAATGTCAAAAAATAAAATATCAGTAAGGAATATGCTTTCCTCTCGATTTATATAACTCTAAACTACGAGTTTTCATCGAATTTATTAATTTTCGAATAAAATCAATTGGAATTTTATTCCAAATTTCTAATATTTTATCCTTTTGTTGATGTTTATTTTTTTGTCGATTTTCTGTATCATCCCTCGATAATTCATATTTAATTTTTGACCAAATATGTTCAATGGGATTCATATCGGGGGATTGTGCCGGCCAATCGAGTAAATTAATTTTGTTTGCAGAAAAATACTCCTTTGTTGCTTTCGAAGTATGACATGGGGCATTATCTTGCTGGAATATGAAGCTGTTTAATCAAGAATATTAGTTGGTTAGTGATAACCAATTGAGCACAAGAAGAAGGTATCAAAAGGCCATGAAAAAGGCAATTAATCAGAAAAACGGGAATGATTTGGTGACTATAGTAGCGGTTCTCAACATTTTTGTTGTGGGAAAAAACAGTATTTAAATTTGTTTACCGGAGCCGCCATAATTTTTAGCAATAATTCGGGCAGCACCCAGAATTCTCACTCTAAGAAATTCGCAGTCTGTTTGCAGATCATGGCATTAAATTTTTATTTTCTTTGCGTTAAACTTTTTATTAACAAACGAAAATTCATAAAATTAAGGATTGAAGAATTTTTTAATAACGACTCCAATTGTATATCATGTTAAATCGACGTAAAAAGCCAAATCGGCAATTTAATTTTTATTGTCAATGTTCCTCAAAAATTACTTTGTTTTTGGTAAATTCTTTAATTTCTGGAAGTAATTTACAGATCCTTTACATAATAAAGCTATATAATATACCTATTAAGGCATTTAGAACGATTTCATTTGTTGACACAGAAATCGATCTCAAAGAATAAGTATTTCTTCTTCAAAAGCTCAACAAAGTACTAGAAATATGTATATTCCTTTTGCAGGAAGTTGAAATGACCATAATGACAGAAATTCTTTATAAATAGTAAAATTTAGTAAAAAACCTCTAAAAAAACAATGAAAGTAAACTTTCTCGAATCCGCCACATTTCAGCCAGGAACCAAAAATGGCGATTTTTTAATTATTTTTTTATGAACACATAAAACATTTTTATTAAAAAATCAGTAATTTTAGTTTTTAATCTACATTTTCTTAGTTTTTGAGCAGTATTTTCAACATGTTTAAAGTTTCCATGTCTGTCACATTCAGTTTAAAATAGTTCCTTGAGGTATCCAATGCGTGTAAAGAATTATTATTATTAGAAACAAGATCACCGTCCAAAACATAAAACTAATTAATCAGGTGATCCCGGCTTCTCTGAGGAGGGTCCTCAACTTTGCCTGGTGCTCTTCCCTTGCCCCGGCACAATTTCTGTGAGGGCGCGGTGGTGGTGTTTTAGGGCCTGTAGCCCCGAGGTTTCTTCTCAAGATTTCATTAAATGGGGCGATGAGTAGATGTTCATTCGGTCCTTGTAGTGCTTTTCGGAAGCGATCTTGAGTTTTCTCGATTTTAACGCGGTTCGTTCCACTGATAAACCCTCCCCACGCCTCACAAGCATAGCTAAGGAAGGGTTCGATGAATTGCCGGTATAATGCTTGGCGTGCGGGGAAGCTGATCCACTGTTTGTGTAAAAAATCTACAATATCCACATTTTTATTTTTGCTGGTCTCAATTAAATGTTCATCAATAGCCTCAACGCGAGGAACTGTTTCAAAATTTTCAGAGGTATCATCTTGAGACTTTCGATTAATTTGCCATTTTAAGTGTAGCCGTATTTCAATAAATTCCTGCTCAGTTAATGGGTCGTTAATTTGTAATTTGTGTATAAGAGTATTAAAGTGTTCTGTTCGTTTGGTTGGGCAATCTATTTCGCTTGAAAGGCATTCTGTATACTTGAAACAAACAAAATTACTTTTGGTTCTATATTTTTCCATGGAAAATGAGTGAAAAATATTGAATCATTAATACAGTGTGTCAAACTCATTTAGGGGCCGCATTTATAATAATTTTTCGTAAAAAAATTATTTATTTTAGTAAAAAACCAAAAATAAGGAAATCTAAATATGTAATTACCACCTACTTCCAGATAATTGACATTTTTTTTCCAATACAATTTTTGATATGTCCTGCTCAATTATTCGTATATTCCGACTTTAATTAAAGCCGACAAATTTTCATCTATGAGTCGTGTTCCATGAACAGTTTTTTGTTAATTTCATAAATAAAAGAAGTTTCAAATAAACATAACAATTATTTTGAGAACAAAATTTCTAAAGTTTTTAAACTTTTCAGGAAGATGAGTCAAGAAAGCAGATACTCCAGCCTCGAAGCATTTAGTCTTTAATATAGAATCCAATTGAATCTCCAACAATTCCATTTGTAAACTTTTATCTGCATTGGAAGCAAATGGTGCTGTGAATAATAAAAATTCCTGTTCAAAAGACGGGAAATCATCAAATCTTTCCTGAGATTCTTTTAACCACAAATCCAATTTTCTTCTATACTTGGAAAAATTCATTACAGTATGTGCACCAACAATACTTTTCAGCTCTTTCCAATTAAAAAATGAGCCAAATCTTCATTTAATAGCTGAAACTTCCATAATTTTATTTTCTAAATAAAACACTTGATATCATCTGACAACTGAGTTTTGAGTTTGTTTTGGCCGTGCAATTCCAAATTAAGGTCGTTCAAATATTTTAAAGGCTCGCAGGCCGCACTTATACATGCAGACGGCCTCATGTTTGACACCCTGCATTAATGTAACAGACTTATACATTTTCAATTCCGTATTTTAAGATTTTATCTTTCATCAAAAAAAGGAAATCATTAATACATTTTTCAAATGAAATTTCACTGTGAAATTTTCTTAATTTTAGAAATTTTTCTAATCAGCCTTCAAATGAAACAAAATAAATAAAACAACTTGCTTTAAAACTGGATAATCTATCCATTTCCGGAATCCTTTTAGCTTTCAATAATATGGTATTCCATTAAGTCAATCCATCCTAATGCCATTTTGTCGATTGAGTCATTTTTATTTTAAAGATGGAAAATTTAGTTTTATTAAATTGGGAAACTCAGGTAGATTTCCATTAAATACTATTTTTCTTAAGATCGTTAATGGCTCTTCGAGAAATATTCTTTTTTAAAGACGTTGTGAAAATTCATGCAATTCTGCTTGCAGGTAGATTCGGATTATTATTGATACATGTAAAAATACTGATCTTCTCATTAATCGATAAATCTGCTACAACTTGGCGGAATAACAGGAAAAATAAAGTCACGCCGAAAAGATTGATTTATTAAAAAATAACACAATTCCAAATTCTAATTTATATTTCAAAAAAAATAAGTTTTTTGTAAGTGTGGTGAACTCGAGAATTTCCCTAAAAAATTTTTATATTGGTTTAAAAAATGGCGGATTTGAGAGAGCTTACAGTAGTTGTTCTGTATCGGTTATATCTTTGGAGCAATCAAGGGCCAAAGCGTAACAAACAAATTCTTTTGCAGCACTTATAATAATTTATTTTAATAAATTACGACATAACCTGATTTTGGACATTATCTGATATTAATTGTATTTTTCTCTTAACAGTATCATTACTTAAGGTTGATTTTTTTGCAATGTCTTGTTTTGTCCTCGGAAAAAATTCATTGGCAAATATCTGAATTGCCGTCTTGAATAATTCGCCACCACTATACGGCTTTATATGTGATTCAATCAAATTGCATATTTTTATCGAAGCCATTGTTACATCATTGTTAGTTGCTTCACTGTTGAAATATGATGTTTTTAATATATTCTGATTTCAAAAAGTTTAGTTTTTCTTTTTCTCGACTTGCCTAAAATGAGAGTATTAATCAATGAAGTTTCCACTTAGATTAGAGTCAAATTTTGAAGAGTACTGCTAATAATGTCGTTGGCTAGTGTTATTTTTTAATGTGTTTAGCGCTCAATAATATATAGGGCACTGTGTTTTCCGTTATATTCAACTACAAACAATTTTTCTTTCCAGTCTTCTTAAAATACACAATTTTCTTGAGTGATATTTCGATTTCGCCTAATACACCCAGACATAAAAATAATAAAATGACGACCGAAAATAATTTATTTTAGACTCAAAGTGTGATGTAAGAGTAAATAATTAGATTTTAACATTATAAAACAAATAACAAAAAAAGTTAGTTACCCTCCAGGAGCCGCAAAAAACATCCCGGGGGCCGCGTTTGAGAACATCTGCTATACATCTAAAGAAAGTTCACGGCTTGGTAAACCATTTACTTTCCCCTAATCGTTGAAAATTCTGGATTCCCATCTTATATTGTATATTTCATAAAATTACGAAAATAGAAATTGATTCACAGCGCAAAAGTAAACATGGTAGTAACTTTGGATGGTATTGTAACTCATTGTTACAAAAAATATCAAATACAGTGACTCCTCTGAAATTGGCCACCTCTGAAATTGGCCACCTCTGAAATTGACCACACTTATAAAATTATCTTAAGAAAAATTCGAATTTCCATTGAAAGTGGCCAATTCTCAAATTGACCATAAATTTTAAAATATATTTTATATAATTTGCAAATTAATAAAATTTCAGTTATTTTATGTCTTCGAACAATTCTCGTGGTAATCATACTTGTCTCACTTTTTATCAAAAAATACAGATTTTAACTTATAAAAATCAAAATGAAGATGTTTCATGTCAGTATTTGGCTGATAGATTTTCCCATTTGTTTAAAAAGAAGATTTCCAGAAAAACAATTAATAATATTATTTTGAAAAAAGATTTTTTTCTCAAAGAGTGTAAAAAACAAAATCTATCTTCAAAAAATGCGCATAGACTCAAGTTCCCACAGCTTGATGCTATGTTAGTTGAATGGATGGATTCGATTGAGTCTAAAGGTAATTTGTACTAATTTATGATTAAGGTGGCTTTCTTAATGATGCTTTAATTTCAAATAAGGCTAATTTATTCGCAGCTGAATTAAAACTGGATAATTTTAAAAACTCAAATGGATACCTTCATAAATTCAAAAAGAGGCATGGTTTTCGAATGACCAAGTTACATGGAGAAATGAGAACTAATGATCCAGTAGATGTCGACTTATTTATCGAAAAATTCATAGAAATATCAAAGAGTTATAATGCCGATCAAATTTATAACTTGGACGAAACGGGATTGTATTACAAGCTGATTCCTTCGAAAAGTATTTGTAGAAACAGATTTCAAGGATATAAAAATTTCAAAGATCGTGTTTCTATTATGCTATGTTCAAATATGAGTGGAAATCATAAATTGAAACCTGTGATGATCTCGAAACCTAAAATGCCAAGATGCTTTAAATCTTATGACTATAAATGTTTCATTGATTATTATAGCTCAAAACGAGCTTGGATGACAGGAACAATTTTTACTAACTGGCTATTAAACTTTGATTACCATCTCAAAAATGAAAAAAAGCAAATTTTACTTCTCATGGACAATTGTCCTTCACATTGTGTTCCATCAAATTTGGATAACATAAAAATATTGTTTTTTCCTCCAAATAGTACTGGTCTTATTCAACCTATGGATTTGGGTATAATAAAAACATTTAAAACACATTTTACTCGACACAAGTTAATGTATTTGACTGATTTGTTGGAACAGCAAAATATTTCAGTATACAGTTCCTACAAAAAGTTAACTCTAAAGGATACTGTAATTTTCGTAAAAATGGCTTGGGAAGATGTGTCTGAAAAAACGATTGCAAATTGTTTCGGGATTTTAAGCAACCCGTTCAAAAAGAATCATGTAGTTGAAGTTCAAGATATTGCAGTAGAAAAAACTGACATTTTTGATCCCTTAGAAGTCGAAGAATTTCTTAATTTTGAATATTCTGAAAATGATACATTTCAAGACGTTGAGGATATTGAAAATATAAAAAATGAAGAAGTAGAGGCTGAGGTAGAATCCAATGAAGTAGAATCCAATGATTCAATTGACAAAGAAGACATTGTGGTTAAGTTAACTAAAATTGAAAACGACCTCCTAAAAAACATTGAGAACGAACATGAAGTTCAATTGATTACATCCATAAGGCGCTATAAGGAAAATGTCATTAAAACTCAAAAAAGCAGATGGGCATCCAATTCTACTTTAAGAACATTAATAATGCTTAATTACTTAAAATTTTCTGGATAAAAGTTGTTCTTATTCAAAATTTAATTTACACAAAAGATTGATTTTATTTCTCAAATTGGCCATTTCTCGAATTGACCACAAAAACACGTGGAACCAAAAATGGCCAATTTCAGAGGAGTCACTGTACTCTCAAATAGATAAAACAGCGTATATTTAAAGCACGGCAATAAAAAAGTGATCACTCGAGACGAGGCCACAGAGGTTTTATAGTCAATCTTTTAGTTTATTTGGTCTTCAATGAATTTTACTCTCAAAGACGTAATCTCGGGGTTTCGAAATGCACTTGATTTATTTTTAAAAAGCATTATTCAATTTTGGATAATCTTGAATAGTGAACTCAGATCGATGACAAAATTCGAGTACAAAATTCCTAAATTCTTGTAAAAGAGGGAATGCTCATTTGATTTTGTCTATTTCTTATATATATCCTACTAAAGAGCACAGCAGGAGACTCTAAAATTTTTTATTATTTGAATACCATCTGACGCATGAAAGTTATTATAGTCGGATTTCGTCAAGAGCCACACCTCGGGTATGATCCATACTCGCTTTATGATACAAATTCTATTCTTAAGCCACAATTTATAAAACTGCTTTCATCCTAAAAATCAATTAAAATAGCCACCGAAGAATTGCTAAAAACTAAATATTAATTTTTTATTTATATATTTTTTGTTTAATCAAAGAATAATTTTTCCTTGTTTTGTTGTCATCATTGTTAAAGTAATTTCTACTACTCTATGTTGAATAAATGCTAACGAAAAAAATTTGAAATATCCCAATATAGCAAACAAAATATATCTTTCAAAGCGAGAATCGGGGGCATCTTCAAAGTTAGCTGGATTACAATCTCTCGCATAAAAAATTATGCTCCTTTTCTTGATAATATTACTTATTTTAATTTTCCCGAACATGAAAGTGATTCTAAAAAGCTGAAAAATCTTGATTTCAAAACAGAAGAAAGCGTTTACAAAACTTTGAGAACATCGACCGACAAAAAGTTATGTTCTAAGATCTGATGATTGGAATGGCCAGTTCAGTATTTCGTGTTTTTTGTCTTTCAAATATTTGGTTACATCGAAGAACCTACGTTACCTAGGAGTAACTATAGACCCCACCGGGTCATACAAACCCCATGTGCATGCAAAGCGGAAACAAGGAGCGAAAATCCTAAAAGGAATGAGGCGTTTTTGTCTAAGCGCAGAAACGTTTCTACACATCTACCAGACTTGTGTTCAGCCACTAATAATCTATGGTTCGGAGGGCTGGTACCAAACTGATGAAAGGGACCTTCTAATCGCCAAACTCGAAAAAACCAGACGATTTGCCATCAAACTGGCATTCGGCCTGGAGCTCAGCAGTCCGCTGGAGGACCTGCATGAGGGGAGTGTTGACACGATAGACGCGATCCTGGCAAAAACTCGAATTCGCTGAGGGAGATAAGACAGTCTCCTGGGGCAAAACCGAAGTTGAGACCTTCGTGGCTCTCGTTATCAAGCCTCCTAAGCTCTAATTCCTCGGCCACTTTTCTTTTGGAGCTATTGTATTAAATAAACCATATTCTTCTTCTTCTATTTGGTTACAATGTGGCTTTGTAGCATGGAGCGTTATCTTGTTGGAAAATAAATGATTTTAGCCCCCCTTGGGCGATTGTACGAAGTCATTTGTTAAAGATTAATATCATTGATGCTATTCATTTTCCTTTTAATAAAAAAAGATTCCCCACACCTCCATATGAGAAACATTCCCAAATAATCTTCCTCCTACGTACTTTACGGCTGCCGGAATATTGCATTTTTGAAAAGCATGTCGAGTTTCACCATAAATACTTTAAGTTTTTTATTATTAGAGACATCAAACATTGATTTTCTCAAAAATGACCGTTTTCCATATGTCATCAGATGTTCTCTTCTATGTACCCATTTCGATTAACTTTTTTTACTGTTAACAACTGTTTACGTCTTGCTCGATTTCACACATAACTCATTGAATTTGTAATTTTTCGAGATAGGTGGACTTCGTGACTTAATTTTTCATTTGATCAATCTTGCATTTTATATTTCTTAGTTAAAAAGAAACAATTAATCTTGCAATATTCAATAGTCTCATTTATTTTTTTCTAAGACAGAATTCCTTATCTTAAGGCAGAAAAAAATATCTTAAGGCAGAATTCCTTAGTCTATATAATCGAATATTTGCGGGAACAAATTCTTCAGTTAGATTTAGTAAAGAATCATTCGTATCAACAGTAGTGGGAGAAACGTTTGAATCCTCGTTTGAATTCGTTCATATGTGAAATATGTTATTGCAAAATCGTGGCAACTTTTTCAATTGATTTTTTCTTGAAAGTGCTACTCCATTTATCTTGTACCACACAAGAGTGGGGATATATCTAAATAATTGCTTCTGTCAAACTTTGTAAATCATTAGCCTATTTAGGAATGTTTTTCTCAAGTTTATGTGATTTTTTACTATTAACATTATTTTAAGAATCGTGGATTCTTTTTGAACCAACATTTTAAAATTCTTATTAATTAATATTGATGTAAAAAATTAATTAAATTAATTGAAATAATATTTTATTTATATTCATAATGTTTTATTTATTTTGGCTCTCTTGATTAAAAAATAATTTATAATTAATTCTATAATTTTAGTTTTCACAATTTAAAGCATATTAATAAATATAATAAATCTACATTTATATGTTTTTGAGAACAAAAACGAGGAATTTCCATGAGTAATCTGATTCCTATGCAAAGCGTATAAATCTTTCGCCTTTTACTAAAGATTTCCGTGTGTAGGGATTATCTGGTTCTTGTATTTTTGTGCCTCTTTTGAGGTTTCTTTTTCTTCTGTTCTTCCAAGTGATTTCAATTTGCTGTCTGCTAATTATCGCTTTATGTACAGCTTTCTTCTACGACCCTTGTTTTTTGTTTTGGGCATCAATAGAATAGCCGCCAATTTAACCATTGGCGGATTCAATCCACAGATTAAACTTGCAGACGTTTTCACTGACACTTGCACTCTTCGATTTCTGTGCAAAATTAACGCTTTGGCCACTACTATCGTCCTCATGCACTGGTCTTGGTAAATTTAACATTAATGATGTCAACGATCTCCGGATTTTCGGATGTCTACATTCACAGGCGACGCCCGCGAATTGAGATGGTTTTTTGAGCGGATATCCCCAACGATAGTACGCTCTAATTTTTTTCTCGATCGCGTCAGCCTTTTGCCTGTCAGCCTTTTGCCTGAATGTTGCATTGTCAAAATTGATGCAAAAAGTGTCAAAATTGAATGTCGCATTTTCAAAATTGGTATAAAAAATGTCAAACTTGAACTGAAAATGGTATAGTTGATTAGTTAGCTTTTTCTTATAGTTTTTTTTTACTGTCAAAGTGTTTTTTTAATTTTAACATTAAAAATACAGGTATTTATGGCCCTACAAACTACGACTAAGGAATTTATCGGAATCAGATTCATCTGCCCTCAACCGGAGCTTCCTTTAAAAAACAATGCAAGCTTATTGATACTTTGCTCCATTACTGATTCTGAGACTTGCTGATTCTACTTCCCGATTACTGATTCTACTACACAAAAACATGAATTTTGTACCCATTTAAATATAAACATTGTGGATTCCTTTCTGCTTGACCCGTTTTAATTGAATCATCCTGTTTTTGTTCCATCACTCTTTATTTGACTAACAAAAACTTAATTGAAAAATTTTCTCATCATTTTTTGACTTTTTACGTTCATTATATAACTAATTGAAAATTTCATATTTAATTTCACCTCTTAGGGAATAAATTATGGATAATCTGAAAATAAAAATAATTCCTGTTGTATTTACAAGGAACTGAATCGTCTCAAAATACTAAAAACAACCAAAACATATATCAAGTCAGTTATTTTTCGGGAAACATCGGAATTTTTAATGCTTTCCAATAAAAAGAAATTTGTATCAAAACCAAACTCCAGATAGACGACCAAACAAAAGTACTAATTCTGGCTTCTCTTAAATATTAAATAACTTTAAAAAGACCAATTTGATTGGTCAATAAATATTATTGTTTTATACAGATTTATTCATCCCCAATTTCTCCAGTGTTTAATAATATTATAACGTTTAATAAACAACCAAAATAAATAGCCACACAAAAATACAATTATTAAACTAAATTAAAACATCCCACTGAGAATATTCAATAGCCTCCAACATTTGACACTCTTCTGCAAAGTTTTTCGAAACATCAGTGGGGACACTCTGGGGTCCCTGTACTTGATGTTCTGCCGCTACAATAAATCCACAAAAATCAACAATTATCAGCCCCCAAAACCAACGCATATATCCCCCGCAGACCAAACATATTAATGAAATACCAAGACCCAGAACTCACCCTACGGACATTTTAACCAACAAAACCCACCAAGAAGGGTCAAGAGAAGGCAAAGCAATTCCCTGCTGCAACATGTCTTTAAATCGAGTTGTCAGAGTAAAGGGGACCTTGGCTAGTGAAAAATACGTTTATAGTCAATACTTGTCAAAAAACCAGCAAAGGCCCAATTTATGAGTCCACCAATAAAGACCATTGGGATCATGTTCATCATGGCACCTTTGGACATTTCGGACATTGCCCCGAGGTCTGGGGATGTCGGAAAATGTTGGAGTACCGTTAAATCCGCCGGATTTTGTTTCTGGTCTCTTCTTTTTGAAATATCCGGATTCTTGATTTGTATAAAAATCTTTTCTGGATAGAAAACCCTTTTGTGAGATTATTTTGATTATTTGTACTTTTTTAGTGATGTACTTTCCATTTTCTCTCAAAAGACGTGATCGGGCCAAATATTGACTTGAATATTATTTTTGAATGTACTTTTCTGATATTTTCGTAATGTCATTCTGTTTGTCGCCTGAGGATAGTAAAATTGTCACATAATGACGGATTAGTCCAATTAGAAAAGTTATAATAACAATTGGAATAAATATCCATTTTCTTATTTCTGGACTTAGTACCAATTCCACCATTTTTTACAGAAAACCGCAATCACTTCGGCCAGGCAACGTACCTAAATTTTAAAATATTTTATTGAAAAAATATTTAATAAAATTTACGTGTTTTCTTCTGTTATGTTTTAAACATATTCTCTTTCTATTCGATCGAGGCCTTTTACTGTCAGCTCATTTAATGTTAGAGGACTATCAGCAAATTCAAAACGGAACACCCTGTGCGAGGATCTAGATCTTTATGGAGTCAATATGAATTGTCTTCAAGAGGCAAAAGTCGCGGAAGATACGATGGAGTTTACGGAAAATACCACCTAATGTTACTACCGTTGAAGTGAAAACATTAAGGATTGGAATTTGCTGTTCGGACTTTTTTGAGAAAGGAGGAGTTCAAATGTGGCGTGCTAATGATCGTATTGCGATTCTTCAATAACATAGCCATTAGGCCAGAATATTGGCTATCTCCGATGAGTTGGACGAATTTTATCCGAGTTTTCAAAATTGTACGTCAAACTGAACAAAAAAACAACAATCGTTTTTTTGCAAAAGACTGGAATGCCAAATAGGCATTAGGAAAAACTAAGAGTATGTATAGGAAGGCATAGAAGAGGCTATCAAAATTCATCCAGTGAGCTGCTAATTTGAATTTGTTTAGCATTCGGTCTCTATCTCTGCAATACGACTTTTCAACATTTGGCCAGAAATAAGACGACTTGGACTGGCCAAGAAAAGATCGAGACGTCCTGGAAGTCACAATATGCAAGCAAATAGATTACATATTATGTCACAATGAATATAAAAATTCACTAATGGACTTACACTGATATGGAGAAGCCTCAACAAATAGCGATCACAGAATAACAGTGGCTCGGATATGCATCCAGAAACTGATTGGCAGCATTTCCCAGTACAACCCAGCCGATACAAACTGCGACGACTAGCTAAGGAAAATGGATAAATAATACCGTGAAAAGAAAAAATATTAAGATAATATCAAGCCACATATATCAAAATTAAATATATAAGCGAAGTCAGACATTTTTGTGGAAAAGTTGTTCGAGGCTGTTAATACGCATATCATGACTTAAAATAAAGGGAAATGTCAGAGCATTAAAGAAACATTCGACTAAAAACTGTTGTCCGAAAAATAAACGAGAGCTAAGAAATCAAAGAGACAGAATCCTTCATGAAATAAGAGCCCGGTCACGTCTATTATAAACGAAATACTTAGACTACAAAGCCACCGAAATTAAAAAGCTCTCGGCTGGAAGTCATGGCTGATAACCAGAGTTTTGAAAGCTCCAAAATATCGAATATATGACGAATCGGAACATTTAATACTGGATGATGAGGGGTAGAGCCTCACAAATTGCTGACTATCTCAAGAAACAATTCAAACAGATGAAACATATATAATCTAAAATATTGATCTTTCACGGAACCTGGCGAACGAAATAAATTCTGAGATCTTAGAAGCGTATCAAAAACAATAGAGTTGCAGAATGTGACAGAGTTACGGGAATTACTTAAATATTCCGCACAAATACTGAATGAGTCATTTCCATTGCACTGTCCGTTCCAAATCGGGACAGGAATATTAATACCAATCTAAAAACCAGGAAAACGAAGGGAACCGTCTGAAAACTTAACCAATAGTAGTATTGATTGTTTTAAGGAAAATTCTGTCAACTATTATCCAAACACGTATATCGAAATCCGTAGATCGATATCTCTCTTGTGGGTTTCAGGGGTGGAAGATTCACGTCTGATGTTGTCTGGAGTATTCTGTGGATAATTGCAGAAAGGATCCTTTTATATACTGGAAGTTGACATGAGAAAGGCTTTTGAGACCATCAACAGGAGTAAGTTATTTATCGGGTTTAAAGACATTATTGACAAAGAAAGTCTGGACATGATACACATACTATGTCCGAAAGTAGACTACTGGTCAGAGTATTTGGAGAAAGCTTTGAGAGATCTAAGAAAACAAATCAAAAGCGAGTAAAATCACTTAATGGAACTAATCTACACTGATGATGTTTATTTTGTTGCTGAAAATCTAAAATTTATATACGTTGTTACAAAGAAAGCAAAAAAATATGAACAAATGGTCTCTCAAAGTCAATGAAAATAAAACAGAATTTATTAATATTGAACGAATGACTACCCGCGTGTAGAAGAAGTGGAGGAACACCCGAAAACTCGGATCTCTACTTAGTGATTACAAGGAAAATATTGGGCACAATAACACTCAAAAAATTACAATTCAATTTATTTAGGAAAAATCAAATTTATGCCGACTAGTCCTCATGTACAACGCAGGCACTTGGGAACGTCAAAGAAAGAGAACTCTTTTTACAGAAACAAACTAAGAAAACTCTCTGACTATTCTTGGCAAAGGAAAATTTTGAACAACAAATTATACAGGGTGACAAGACGAAATTGAAAAGAAGTAGACTCAAGAAAGATCCCTGGGGAAAGCCCGTTCTAATTTCTACAAATCCAGATAGGCGGTTTTCATAGCAAACAAAAGATTTCCTTCACAGAAGAAGTTTTCTAGCCATCAAAAGGTCTATATTCCGGCTCAGGTCGAACACTTGAAAAAAACAAAACGTAAAGCATTGAAACTAACTTATGGAGTACAACTTGACGGAAGAAAGCTTACAAGGATTCTTAGTGCCCACGATCCGGATGGTTTTGGAGAAAAGTTGTCGACACTGACTATAATTGGATATACCCAATGAAAGAGTCACTTCGATGCCTCGTTTAAACTTCCCGTTAAACATCTTTTCTTGTTTTCTCTCGGTTTCTGTTTTTGATCAATAAACAACGACATTCCATACAGGGTGACTAGATGTGTACCAATAAGTCTCGGTGGTGCCTTTTCGAACATATTTTGGTCAATAACATAACATAAACGAAACCATAAAACTGTTTATTGATGACGCAAAGGTTTATTAACTAACTAACCTCTATTTGTTACGTCATAGTGTAACAGTAGTATATACATATGCCATACATATACAATAAAATGAACATTATACGACATATTAATCACTTTATATATGAGATATATATTTTTTGTTATACTATTCTTCCTTTATGAAATTGATAGTCTACATGTAAATATATATAGTTATATAAAATAGATTAAATCTGAAAATGAACCAGAAAGTGATATAGAAGAACATTCAGTACAAAAAAGGGCATTTTTTGAGTTTATTTTAAGTTTTTTGGTTCATTAATTAAAGCAATTTGGAAAGTTATTAAAATGTTTGCACGGATTTTTAAAAAAACTGCAAAAAAAGGAATTAAAAAACTCAATAAACACAAATCTGTTTTAGAGTCCGATATATATCAGCCTGAGGATTATAAGTAAATTTATATAAATATTATCTAGTGGAAATATTATTTATACTACAAAAATAACGAATTAATATTATTTTTATTTAACTAATACTATTTAACAAAATTATTTAAAAGACAATAAAATATTTCTATATATTTTACGTGGTGATGTGTAGTTTTATTTTACCGACAACTCGGTTGGAATATGGAAAGTATATTTTATTATTTAAGCATTTAAACTTAGAAATTCTAAAATAAATATAATAATAGCTTTCCTCAGTGCTTTAAATTCCATTTCATTCTACCTTCTTTGGGATTTCAACAAGAAACCAGAAATTGTTATTTTATTCATTCAAATAATGTAAAAAATCATTTAATCAATTATAGTTACTTCCTAATAGCAATATATAGAACACGTGGTTTCATTGGCGGGCTTAAATTGTCCGTTTATGATTTTGTTAGTGGAGTGTGCCTGACTGCAGTCAGAGTAATTCAAATTCAGGCACTTCACCTTTGTGGTCCATGTGTGGCTGTCCTATTAATTCTACTGCCAGACATATTGCCCTATATATTTAAGAAAAATATACTTTCAATTAATAAATATAAAGTAATAATTAATTTTTAGATATTTAGATTTTATTTATTGCCAGTATTGGGTTCTTTATTTTAGCAAATTTAATTTTCGTAAAATATACCCACATGATCACAAATGTAAATTATTTTATTTAATTTTTAAAATAGTTATTTTTCCTTGCCTTGGCAGTAAGCCTCCCCATCCGGAATACTCAGCCCAGCCCAATGACCTCTCTAGTGTCACTAATTGTAGTCATGTCACTAACCTCAGTACAATTATATGTAATCATACTACATAGGTACAAAATATCAATATAAAAAAAGTCGGAATACTTTTTTCTTTTCTTTGTAGTATGTTCCATTGCTCTGTGATCACATTGGCTGACCATACGAGAGACAAAATGCCCTCAAATGTGGACATATTTTGGATAGTTTTGCTTTCAAGTTGTATTTCTGTCGTATTTTGTGAATTTTGGACAAATTCTTGTTTTTTGTACATTTTTTTGGTAGTACTGATATATGGTATTACTTTATAATATATTTTAATAGTATTTGTTTGGATTATAAGTAATGATGGCTATATATATACTTCAAAGTATTGCTTTATTAGTTCAATGCTTAAAAATATTTGTTCCGATCCCAAATCTCGTCGAATTGGTTTATTTTTGTTAGTAAATCTGTCATTTACTGTGGTTGAGTTGGCATATGGAGTGTGGAATGACTCCCTGTCCTTGTTATCCGACGGATTCCACATGCTTTTTGACTGTGGTGGGCTTTTTATGGGACTTTTTGCTGGTTTTTTAAGCAGAGATTCAAAAAAGTCATTTATTCGAATTCAAGTGCTCTCAGGGTTTATAAATGGGATATTTCTTGTTTTGATATCAATTTGTATTATGTTTGAGGCACTTGAAAGGGCAATTTATCCAAAAATAATAAAAACTGACCGGCTTTTGGTGTTTTGTATAAATTGAGTGAGTTAGGTGGTCTCGGTTGGGGGATTTGTGGTGAATTTGGTGGGGGTTTTTTCCTTTCATGATCATAATTGTGGACATGGACATGACGAGAATATGAGAGGGGTGTTTCTGCATGTTTTAGCAGATACATTGGGCAGTGTTGGTGCTATAATTTCTACATGTGCTATTCAATATAAAGGATGGACGATAGCCGATCCAATTTGTTCATTTATAATATCAATTTTGATATTTATAAGTGTTATTCCACTTATTAAGGATACACTGAGAGTTCTTTTGTTAAGAAATAGTGAATATATTGCTCAATCTTATCATACTATTCAACAAGAGGTTGTTTTTGTGTTTATTTTTTGATTTTGAGTGTTGAGGGTGTATTGAGTTATCCTCCCCCTGTGGTGGAGATTTGGCCGAGAATGGTCTCCTCCAGTCATGCCAATGTTCGGGTGACTGTGGGGGATGAGTGTAGTGAGAGTAGTATTACTAGTCGGGTATAGTATGTTATATATATATAGATTGAGATGATATTACAAGAGTATGGTGTGGTAGGGTGGACTGTGCAGGTCAATAAAATGTGTTATTATCAGTATTTGTCGAGATTGAATTCGAGGTGAATTATTTTATAAATTTGTGGTTTTTAAATATTTTTTAATTTATTTTAAATTTGAATTTGTTTAATTTATTATAATTGGACAACCTCGTTGAGAATAGATATTTAAATAGTTGGGACAGCTTGTTTGGGAACAAAATGTTAGTATTAACTATTTTCAAATATTTTGACCAATCCAATACCCTAATATATTAATAAGTTTTTTTTTCTTAATATCAAATTTTATTATTATATTTTAATTTATTTAAAAAAGGAAATAGAATTATTTTGTTCCTTTATTTTGTGGTGCAGATAGTTCAAAATTTTTTCCAACTTAAAACAAAAAATCAAGAGCGAAACAGGCTCTGAAATATCAAAGGAAGGTTTAGCTTAAAGTATAACTCACATTAGAACCCAATAAACCGACTTTAATTAGCCAATTAATCGACAAAAATATAAACCAGGTATGTCTCTATATGTGGAAAATAGAACGATAAAATCAGTATAAACAGCAGTCAAAAGTCATTTCAGCAGGCAGACCATTTGCCCAATACAAACATTGAATATCAGCTGGCCTGCCTTCAATGTGAATTTCAAAATGTTTTTAAATTTTAAAATATAATTAAATCTCTTATTATTAACTTAAATATACATTATTGTTGTCATAGTATTGTACACACATGAATATTAAATAATTTAAATATTTATTTATATAAATATTATTTTAATTTAATATTTATTATAATTTTTATAGCAAAAAGTTGAAATAGCAAATAAAGAAGCAATTATCGAAGCACTTCAGGAGAAGGTTAAAAAATTAGAGGACAGAGAAAAAGAAAGTTATCTCCTGGACGACAGGGTCACCACCAAACTAAAAAACGAGGTTTTTATCCCACAAATATCCGCAGAGAAAGGATCTCCTGGAAGAAAATGAACAACTAAAATTAGAACTCACAAAATCAAAAATAATAAAAAATATTGGAACTGTTTCTATCGAACGTGCCAATGTTAATATTTAAAATTTTTAATTTAGGAGTGGTTAACCCAAATGAGAATAAATTTTGAAGAGCGCGAAAAATATTTTAAAGAAAATCTTAATTGTATTAATCGATTGTTACCCGCGCCTTATTGTGAGTCAATTGAGAACATATTTCCCTCCATTATTGCCAGAATAGAGAACTTGGTTGAAAACAAGACCAGTTGTGATTCAATAAGTAAAGAATTGGCGGGTTTGGAGCAAATTTTGGCGGGAAAGGAATCTGAGTGTGCAGACCTTCATCAAAGTTCAAATTATGTTCATTTATTAAGGCAATCAACTATTAAAAGCACAAAATTCGTCCATGTTTGAAGAACTGGAGAAAATCCGTGAAATGATGACTAAATTTTCCCGCCAAAACGATCTCCATGACAACCAAGGACTCCCTCAGATGATAGAAGAGCTGATTAAGTCAGTAGTATCCAGTCAGAAGGAGTGTGGTCAGTCTAAATCAGTTAAATAACTTTAATATCACATTAGTTGATAAAACTACAGCAATCTCGTTTGGACACACTAAAAAAGATATTGAAGAGGGAAATTGCCATGAAGGTGGCCAAGGAGAATGTGCCAGAAGAGGAAAGAAGAGTGGATAAGAGACAAGTGGAGGAGCCTAATTTTGTATATATGAGACATGTGTTGTTCAAATTCATGTTGAGTGACTACACGGATGCGGTTGCGTTGGTTTCCCCTGTTTGTGCGTTGTTGAAACTGACTGATGAGGAGGAGTCTTTGTTGAGTGAGAGTTTGAAGTATCGAGCTTCCTGGTTTGGAGCTAAAAAACCTTCATATGGGGTTGGCCAATTTTCCAGAAAGATTTGATTTATTTTTATAATATTTTTATTGTATTGACTTTTCTTTGTTCTTAGAAAGAGTAAGAAATAAATATAATTTTTCGTACATTTAAATTAAAGTGCTTGTCTTTTTTATTTTAGTCTGTTTGATCTCTAATTATATAGCGAGCCGAGAAACAAGTTTTTGTTGGTTAATATCAATTCTTAGGTCAATTTTTGATACGATTGATGAAGTATGCCAGAATATTTCTTTTATATTAATTTCTAAAATTTAGAGTACAATTCTGACCCTAATAAAGAAAGTTGTATTTGAGGATTCAAGTTGAGATTTGATTTATAAATTTTAATTACTGTACCATAAAATTTGTCTTTTTTGGATTGGAATGCTTTTAGCTATGGCTCGAGTAGTCTATTACTAATCTAACTAATTTTAATTTCTAACTAACAGATCATCCCTAAAAATATAAACTAATGTAACTAATAATCTGAATTTAGCACTAAACAAGGCTAGGAATGTAGTTTTCCTTGAATTTTTATAACCCACGGCTGACAGTCTAGGAGACTCGCTCGACCAGATACCGGTGTTCGGATGGGTCGCCGGCACTCTTTTTCATAAGTGACCCAATTTGTCAGAACGATGTATTAATTTTTGCCGACTTTAATACAATGGAGTTTATTTTGGAAAGAAACTTCGAAAAATTATATTTCAATTTTTATTTTAAATTAATTTTGTAATTAAGATAAAATAATTTTCGTTTTTTTGTAATATAATATGTCGCGAGCCGAGCGCGCGACCGAGCACTAGACGCGACCAATCAAATTTACTCAATGTCAATCAATGTCAAAATAACTTATTTTATTGATTAGATCAAGGACAATTATTATTTCTGACTGTTATAACTTCTTAAGTCGTTTGGCATGAACTTTCATTACTGATCCATCACTATTTTCCACATTGACAAAATTGTTAGACAATTTCGCAACAATAGTGAATGGATCCCCGTATGGATGTTCAAACCTGGTTAATCTCAAGGAAGGATTTGTCCCATAATCTTTTTGAATGCGAACCTTTTAAGTAATTATAAAATAAATACAATGTCTCCAATGTTTAATTCATATTTAGACACATGCACTCCCATCTTCCTGTTCATTCTCTTATAATATGGAGAATCCAAGTTAACTTTTGGAAGTTGAATTCGAATTCATCTTTAGTTGAATTTAAAACATTTACTGTTAATTTCGGGAGTGTATTGAAGTTCAGCTGCCTCAACATCAGTATTTCCTAAAACAGTATTGAATCCAGGAATTCCACGATATCTCTCAAAGGGGCTAACGCCTGCAAAAAATTTAAGACAAATAATTCACCTGTAGATGAATGAGGTGTTTGATTGTACAAAAACACAGTCTTTCTTATGTGTTTTACCCACTCTTTGGTGTCATCCAAACTCATAATTTTTGAAAGGCTCCTTGTGACCGTCTGATTAAATCGTTCAACAATTCCCTGACTCTGGGGATTGTTTGGTCTTCCATGTATTTGTCGAACACAAAACTCTTCACATACTTTTGTCACATGAGAATTTTTGAATTCTGTTCCGTTGTCTGATTGGAGAAACTTGCAGGGACCAAAATCCATAAAAATATCATTCAGATTATTCGCCACCTCTACTCCACTTTTATTTTTAAGATTCCTTGTAAACGCATATTTCGAATATACGTCTATTACAGACATTAACCAAGAAAAATCATTGTTTTCATTTTTAAATCTACAAAATAAGTTAATTTTATACCGTTTAAGATCAATTAAATCTACTTGAAATCTTTCATTAGGTAAATCAGCAACAATATGAGTTGAATCATCATATTGTTTTAGTGGAACTGAAAATTTGCAAATATTGCATTCTTTAACAACTTGGCAAATGATCTCTCTTCTCAATAAAAAAATCTTCGCCTACATAAGGCTTCCAAGCATTATGTCCGCAATGATTAGCTTCATGAATCTCACGTGCAATTAATTTCATCTCTTCTAAGCTCGTGGAAGCAATTACGAGCTTGTGTAGGCCGTTTACATCTTTAAGATATAGTTTCCCCTCTTTAATTAGGAAATTTTCTGCTTTCTTTTTGAGTCGATACTTCTTATGTTTGGAAAGATCGACCTCCTCATTATTGAGTATAGATCTTAGGAAATTATATTCATCTTGATCTTTTACAAACAAACGCTGGCCCGACATAACAAAGTGTAGACAAAATTATGCTAGCGTGGATAATATTTTATCTGGGTGAGTATGGTACGCCGGCAATTAGACTGACAGGTGGATGACAGGTATGACAGGTGTCAAAGTCGCGTCTAGCGCTCGGTCGCGCGCTCGGCTCGCGACATAATATTTTTTTCTTTTTGCAGACAAGTTTACAAAATCGCAACCTTAAGAAGTGCGTAGAGGTTTCTAAAAGACAAAATTGTCCACAATGTGGTACAAGCGACAAGAGGATTATAACTTTCTTATTGTCGCGGATGTGCTAATAATAAATAATAGTTTTCCGAAGAGGTTTTAGAGCTGCCTCTAGGTAAATTATGAATAGAATCGTTGATAAAGAATCGCCCTGAGGTGCGCCAGTGTAGGTTTTAAACTTCTCGAAATATAGTTCTACACGCACTGATGTGTTGACAAGTAAGAATCCATCCCCATCTAGGATGCTTTCCAATACCACAATTAGCTTTTTCCGGTTGATAATGTCAAAGCACAGGATAGATAAATTCCAAAGATTTTTTGGTTTTTGGCACATTGCACACAACTATCTGTGACTCCATACTACGTTTGTTGTCGATATGGAATGTCTGAATCTATGTTGACTCATATTTAGGAATTCATTTATAGGGCCTGAAATACGATCCAGCACAACAAGAGAAAGTATTTTCTTTTGCGTATTCATTGACGTAATTAGGCGTAGACTGTTTAAATTTCCCTTCTCGTTTCTAGATTTCTGAATTGGCATTAAAGTGAAATTCCCCGCGTCAAATAGGCTGTACATTTTAATGGCCTGCACAAGACTGTGAAAATCAATTCAACCACTCTGCCCAGCGCGTATTTCAATAATTCTACATTCATGTTGTCTGGTCCCATTTTCAGGCAGAAATACTTCATGGCGCGTGATGTCTTTATTATGTTTTTTGAGAGTTCCTTCAAATAGTTCCAGATGATGATTCTGATTTTAAATAATGTTCCGATATTTTCTGTAATTAATTCAGCCACTTCATGTTAAGCAAAAATTAGTTTTCCATCATATCAGTATTTGTCTTAAAAATTTGCTTCTGCCATGGATCGATCGTTATAACTGCTGAATGTAAAAAGATGCGGAAGTATTCTTCACTCGTGGAAAAGTATCAATTCCTTCTATTCGCAGTTGAGACGTTGGTTCCTTGGGTGGAAAGGCAATCAGCTTCGTTCAGATATCGGGTGGGGTTTTGAGCGGATATCCCTCGCGATAGTACGCTCTAACTCTTTTTCGATTGCGTCAGCCTCTTGCCCAGTAAAGAATCAGCGTTTTTGATTAATCCAATACAATTTAGTTGACTAGTTGATCAAATTTTAAAAAATTTTACGAATGGTCTTGTAAAATTTTGCATTGTCGAGAGGGATTCAATTTTTTTTAATTTGGACCGTTTGTGTTGTTTTTTTATTTCGGCGTATAATTTTTCTAATTTTTATTTCGATAACTGTTCTTTCCTTTCATAGTCTCAGCGTTGTATTCTAATCGTGTGTATTTTGATCTGGCGTCTTAACTTTTGCAGATTTGTCGAGAAGTTTCAAAGCATTTATTTTTTCCTCTGATGTATTCCCCTCCCAGTTTTTTTGAGGTGTGTATCAGCTGTCTTTAAGATCTGCTTCACTAGGTCCCATGACTTTTTAGGTGAAAATTGGTTTGATATTGCTTCTAGTTTGTCAATCTCGTTGTAAATTTTTTCGGTCATTGCCAGACCATGTTGACCTATGTTTTGTTAACTGGATAAAGGCCGTGTTACGAAGGAAAAGGTTGTTTGTTTGACAGAAAGTGGCTAATAAAGTTCTTGAAAAATAGTTCTCTTGCTCTTTTCTTTATTTTGTATTTAATTTTATTAAGTTCTGTTTTAAAAGAATTAATGAGTTCAGTCGAGTTTAACGATTCAATTAGTAGACGGAGTTTCTTTTGTTCTTTCGTCAATTTGTCTATTTCTTTGTCAAAAGTCTTCTTGAATTTCCTTGGATTTGGTGAGATATTAGGGATTGTCCGGGACACAAACCACCTAATTCAAAAGTCGTGGAAATCGACGGAGAACCCACCAGACTCCGGACTTTGAGAAAAAAGAACTCGTGAAAGATAGAGGTGTGGATTGTCAGAAAAAGTCCACTCATTCCATCTCTCCAGTCTGAAAGAAGGCAAATACCTTTTCCCTTTTAGGCAGTGCATTGGAGAAACAGCAATAAGTGACAAGGTTAGGTCGGAGGAAGAAGTGGTGGAGGGTTAGTTAGTTTCGGCCACTTCAGTTACTCCTGAACCCAAAATAAAAGGCTAACATAAAACTAATTATTAGAAAAACATTTTTTAACCTTAAAAATTAACCTTAAAAAGTTAACTTTATTAAACAAAAATTTTTAACTTAAATTAACAAAAATTTTTTACTTAAAAATAAAGTGCCGTAAACTGATGAAGTTGAAAATATTTAGAAAATAATAAAGAATTATAAATCATCGACTAGGTGACGTGCAATGCCCATACTCGAAAGTGTATTTTTATAATGTGTCATATATTCAGGATCCGTCAAATAAAATATTTTTGGGTCCCTCTGTGTCTTATTTGAGTATTTTGATTGGCGATAAAATACGACTCCAATCAATATGATACTTATTACTGAAAATATGAAAAAAATAATCCAGGCAGACACCAAGACTTTCCTCTTTAAATTGTTGGAATCTGAGTCCGAGGATTCTAAAATCCCCAAATAAACGGTCTTTGCTGCTTTTCCAAAATTATTTTCAACAAGACATCGAATACTCATCGACTTAACAGCCAAAATACTCAAAAATGAATAATTTTTCGACACTTTTGATACAAATTTATTCGAACAATTTTCTAAATGTTATTCTAATATGATTACCATATTCCTCTGAATTGATATACCACTTTATTTTAGGTTCGGGATACCCTTTTTCAGGAATACATTCAAAATTTGCCGTATTACCAGACGTGACGTTTTGTGAGCGAAGAGAATCAGAAATGGCAGGCAATTCTTTAATATTTAAAACTATTTCAACCATATATAGACACAGTGAATGTTTTATCAACTCTTGAATAAAATGACACTTGATGGTAAGACATGCAAGTAAAATTTTCAGGTTCTTTTTTTTCATTTGCCTCAACTTTCAGAAAGTGAGATGAAATCAGTTTGTAATTCTTAAAATAAAGACCAGGATTTCCCTTCCTAAAATCAATATTGGTTAAAAACCTTCCAAAAAAGAAACAGGGGACAATATTATGAACTTTGCCAAACTCTAATGAAATGCTTGACGTTATTGGATAAACGTGAATTAAATCAAAATAGGATTCTTTTAAGTTATTATTTTTAAAATAAACCTTGAATGGTTTGATTAAAATAAAATGATTTGAATTCTTGGTTTGCAAGACAAAGATACTCGCACATGGAGTCTTCTGCAATTAAGTATTTTATGTATAAAGCATTTCCGTGCACATAAAATCTGTCCGCATTCTCCTTCCCTATTTGGGTCATTTTCCACGTATTTTTAGGCTTTCTGTACCAGGTGCATTGGCCGTTGACTCCATTCCCATGTAGAATGGCATAAGGAAGTGTATATGTATTATATACTACAATAATAATATATTTTATACCAATGTTTAGTTTTGGACTCTCTACGTCCATTGGGAGAGATATTTCGTGACCACATTCGTTTTCGACAGAACATTGAAATATTTCATTTCCTTCGAATTTCTGACTGAATGTGAGCTTATTGCCATTTTTGTAAAAATAATAATTATTTTCAAAGTCAATAGGAGTCCCACCTTTAGTCCAACTGAATATTTTATATATAAATATACTTATATTCATTTTTATCTGTCTCTATTGGACATGTAATACTACGTTTATAGTAAGTGAGTATAAATTTAGTTTGGGGCATATCCATTGTCGGGGGGATGCAGTCGAGGGATATACTTGAATAAATAAATATGAGCAGATAAACTAACATTTGTAGTCATCTACGGAATTATACATATTTATAATTCATTTCCTTTGCTGCTATTTATGTCTATTTTTATAAAAAGGGTTACAATCCTCAAAATTAAACTTTCACAATTTCAATTCTTGGGAAAAAATGGTTTTCTATTTGTCTAAAGAATAAAGAATCATGCGAGTAGTTAAACAAACATATCCCATAAACCGAAAGCACAGGATGTCTAATTTCTAAATTTGGATTTAAGGATAAAGGAAATATGTGAAATATAGAAAATCATTGGTATTAAAATACGCAAACAAGTGTAATGCAGCAATCCAAACTAATAAAGAACACCATTTTCATAAGCATGATGCATGTGTGTATTTTCGACCATCATTAGGTAGTCTCTACAACTGGCATATCTAATCAGTCTTCTCTATTTTCAGGTCATTGATAAGCCCTCGTTACGTCCTCACGGCACTTCTTCTCTAAAGTGGGGGCTGTGCCCTCGCCCTTGTTGGAGCACAAGTATTGATGGAGTGTTGGTGAGTGCGTCAATGGGGTGACGGGGACTGACTTGTTCCAACGAACTGTCGATAGTGGATGACACAACATAACTTTACAGTCCTCTCGTCGTTGTTCTCAATTCAAAATGGGGGAATACTGAGCAGTATCCTTATCTGGGAATGGTTTATGAAACTGCACTTTATAATAGAAATAAGAATGCAGATATAAAAACAATCCAGTAGTATTCACAAATTATGTCTATACTTACCAATTCCTTGGCATTAAGAACTTTACTGGAAATTGGTCCTATTGGGATTACAATTTGTATATCAAATTATTTGTATTTGTATTCAGGAGGTATAATTGTGTAGAATTATAGGAATTTTTGACAACACAGATGAACATATTTCATTTACAGTTCGAAGATCAGTCCCCTTCCATAAAAGCCTCGTTAAGTGAGCAAAGTGGCCTTTTCAGTGCACTGAGTAATTTCCTCATTATGACCACCATCTAAATCCTCCAAAATACCACCCACCGAATAGAGGAACTGTAGCTATACAAACCTGTCTTCCGTCTTTTCCCCTATTAAATTAATTTATTTAATTTTGTTTTTTTTCAGTGGTGAAACGCATGCTTAATAGACTAATTATAAAGCAATAAGAGTATTCATAATATATGACAGCGACCCAATTGCTTGTCTTTACAGTTTTGGCATCCCCCTTTGTGATCAACTCATATAATAACGAGACCTGGCAATCCCTCAGTGGGATCAACTCGAGTAACAACAGCATCTCGGAATCGGCCACTGTGACCTGGATGACCAAAAGACCTCGAAATACATGGGGATCGGGGAAATCAGCGACGGCGGAGTTTTTCCTCAACTTATTTTTAGACGACATCCAAATATTTGACCAATTATTCCAATTTCGACCAAATTATTTCAAACGCAAGTGCGGGACGGGCGGGAAGCAGTTTTATGAGGAATTGAATAGGGGTGATGTGCTTCTGGTTGCTAAGGTCTTGAGACTATCAGTTATGAGTATTTTGAGAACAATCAAGTCCCCTAATATAAAAAATAGCCTACAAATAACACATCAGAATGGAATAAATCAATTAAATGGTGGAGGGGTAGATGATCTAAACCAGAGGTTGTCAAACGGTGTGCCGCAAGACGATTTCTAGTGTGCCGCCTGACAAATACAAATTTGAACAATTTTTTTCTCCAAATTAATTCAAAAAGGTAAACAAATTAAAATAATTACTAAAATTTAAATAATCATTTTTTTATTATATATTAAATGACATTTACATTGGTTAGCCATTATTTATTAATTTTTTAATAACGTGCGTATCAACGTGCTTATGGGTAAATCAGTTCGTCGTTCTTATAAAAATTCTTATTTGTCATTTGGATTTATATGCAATGATAAAAATAAACTACCTCAATGTTTAATTCGATTGGGTTATTAGTTTTTTAATATATTTAAGATACGAAATCCTTTTCTTGTCCCTGAATCAAAAAACTTGTCTATTAAAGAAAATGAAGAACTTATTTCGCTATTTAATGATCGATTCTTAAGATTAAAGATGACGGAGTTAGACATTGGAGAATTCTGGATATATATTCAAAACATATATCCCAGTTTATCAAAACAAGCACTGACCATAATTTTACAGTTTTCAACGACCTATTTATGCGAAGCAGGTTTTTCTAAGCTGCATAATATGAAATATAACAAACGCGAAAGTTTGAGAAACATTGATGCTGAAATGCGGGTGGCTTTGTCAACCATTCGACCTGATATTGATGATTTTTATTTATTTATTAAATCACCGAGACCACGCTAGAAACCGAACAAACGTCACGTGATCCCGATGCACTCAACCAGGGACCTCATCCTCGCTCGGTGATCTTTCCACGAGCCCACACAAGATCGCACAGGGCGGCAGGCCGTTTTTGGCGGAGCAATCGCTGACGGGCCCAGGTTTAGCTTGATGAGGTCATCTAGGGAGGCTGGACCGGGTCATGATATATGCAACAATAATAATAATTAAGTCTTAATTAGTTTTACATATCTTAAAAATTTATTTTTTTTATTTTTAATGTGTGCCGTGGATTATTTTTTTAAGATTAGTGTGCCGCGAGAATTATTTTTTGAAAAGCTCTGATCTAAACATACCAAAACACAGCCTGACCACACGAATCCTCCTTCCCATGGCGGAGGGTGGCAAATTATGCCAAAAGAGAGCCCGGACTGCACCATTATTGCCATGAGAGGCCACGACCTTCCCCAAATGCACCGAAATCTCGACCCGACGATGGGATAGTTAGTAGGCCTGTGTTATACACATTTTTGACTGACTTTTTCCTTTGTAGACATAACAACACTTTTCTACTTAGAAAGGGAAATCTACAATTTTAGTCAATGTATAAATCTCGACGTATAAACAATAGCTTTTAATTATTTTTTCATTATTTGTTAATTTAATTTTAATGGGATTGTCTATTGGATTGTCTGGATTTTTATATTTTTTAAGAATAAAAATTAAGCCGAAAAATCGTATTTGTTAGACGTTCAATATGTGTACAGTTAAAATCTGAAAAAAATGACTAACTTTGGCTCCTAAAAGAGCGAACGAACAAATAAAGATAACAGAAAAAAGAATTTGTTTGAAGCAAAACAGAAGAAAAGACAAAAAAGGGAAAGTAGATGTTAGCTCTTTTCTCATTTTATCAACCGAAAACAAAGGTGAGAACAACAGCTGAACAAACTTTTCAGTTCAATATCAGTATAATTTAATGACCATTTTCTGCTTCACACCTAACTTTGTCGAATATCTTTGGATAATTACCTGATTCTTTTAATTTTTTAAAAATAATTGCGAGATTAATAGTTTAGTTTACCTTCATATAATGTGCTAATCTTTTTTGCTAAACAAAATACGTCTTATATCAAAATAATCTGTCAAATTATGGGATATTCGCTATCAGAAATAACGTCAAGTTGGATTATATATTTTTTATTAATGCTTATAAATAGAAATCCCTCCTTTGAATGTCCCTCTCACACCAACACGCTTTGACACCATATATGACATCCAACACTTTTGTGTTCTCTTCCAGGACGTCATTGTACAGACAGATGCCGTCCCCACTCTTCTCGCCCTGGTTCTTAATGTCCGCAAAAAAAAGACTTCATTTTATTCCCTAACTTTTAATTTGTTTCCTTTCATAGGAGTATATTACTGACCAATCAAAAAAATGGATGCTTGACCTGTCTACACTATGTGGTACTTTCGCCTGCATTCTCTCATGAATAATTCTGGTGAAGTACAACCAAATATTCTAATTTTTCACACCCTCTAAATATTTCGACATATCAGCTAATAATGTTTTTTATTTTGGTGTAAATTAACACAAAATGTCACAAACAAGTATTAGTAGTATATATATCATCCTGGAATATAATATCTCCTCATTCTACCACTACTACCAACACCACAACCTCAGTGCACTCACAAGCCCACACACAGGAGGATCACCAGAAGGAGGAACAGGAGTAATCCTCCCCTTAAGTGTATCCCTCAAATTCTCCCCACTCGGAACATTACTTCTCCCCATCCCCGAATCTCGTGGCACTTGTGAGGATATATTCTGCCTCAATGCCTCTGAACTCGGCCAAGAACTAGTCGACCGCCTCAGACAAGGCGACTTACTTCTCTTGGGCTGTACTACCCACCCAGTACAGTGACTACAACTCGATATCGATATAGCATCAGACGATGACTAGAATACACCGACAGTACTACTCTTTCCGACTGAACTAAATTATTGCTTTCTACTAAATTCATTCCTGTCAGAATTGAGTTATTTGCCTTTATTATTCCATCCAATATAACTTTTTTGAGCAAACTATAGTCGGGCTCATCCTCCGACGACAGTCCTGAAATATGTGCAGCAAAACGCTGACATACTTCAGGAAGAAGGGCAATCTTTATATCAATCAAAAAACAACATTCTGGTTGAATTTTTCTTTAAATTTCCCCACAGTTTGTTTATGTCGGATTTTATGCCATGGGAGTCCCCCGGTGATAAATTCGACCATAATATACAAAAGTGACCACAAGTCATCTCTCCTGCCTGGATACTACCCATAAATAGCACGTTTATTCACCACGTTCTTGTGGGAGTGCACGGAGGCGTACCTCACTGTCCCACGGAATGGAGAATATCTCTTTATACGACTGGAATCATATTCTCTACTCAAACCAAAATCAATTATATATAAATTATTTTTCCCCCCAAAATTATTTCCCGCCACAAAATTTCCCTTTAATAAAAAAACGTGCAAAAAACCGGTTTAATGTCTCTGTGGATGAATCCTGCTTTGTGGACGACTTGAATAGCCTCCAACATTTCCATGCCAATGCGATATGTGGCTGCAGGACTGAAGACACAGCCCTCCTCCTTACGGACTTGGCTCATGCTCTTGCCCTTCAATTCCATGGATAGGTAACTGAAGGACTCGGTAGTGCCAAATTCGTAGAGTTTACAAATCCTTTTCTGTCCTGGGAAATTATTGGTTTGTTGGGTACCTTCTAATCGTCGTAGTACATAGGCTTCCCATTTTAGTACTTTGTGACGTTTAGTGTTGGATTCTAGCTTTATTGCTGCTTTATTGTTGGTTAGTAAATTAGTGGCACTGTACACCACTCCGAAGCCTCCTTTGCCTATTTGTGTTTTCTAGTTAGTTTTTATGGGTTATTAAACTAATTTCCAGTGGTCGTTGATTATGTCTCCTGAAGATAGTTGATCGGATTTGGTGGAGTCCATTATTTAGTAAAAGACTGTAACCACAACAAACATCGTGGCTCTTAGTAATTTTATTTAATATAATAGTTATTAATATATAAGTAATAAAAACATAAATAGAAATTAAACCCTTAGTAAAATTGACCAGCACAAGTATAGTTTTTTGAGGAGGTTTAAATTTGTTAAATCTGTCTGTGATAAATTAAGTTAAAATTGTTAGATGTGTTTTGTTGGAATATTGTAGACAAAATTATGTTTTGATTTCGCAAATGGAAAAATATGATAAATCATTTTCAATACAACTCTTTCAATTTTTTTTAATTTAAAATAATCCGTTATTTTATCTCTGATTTTGTACTTTTTAATTAATTGATCCATCGTTATCTTTTTAAAGTTATAAAATGCAGTTAATATCTCTGGAGCAAGCTGAAAAATACAACCTTCCATCTTATTAATTGTAGAAATTAGTTTCTTAGTAGATTGACATTTTTAACACCGTCATATAACGCCTTTTCATTTTCTATACCAGAGATTTCTACTAATATAATTTCCTTGACAGTTTCTTCGATCTTTTCTTCATTTATTTGACTACATTTTTTTGAACATCATCATAACTGGTGTTGACTAGCCAATTCATGTTTGGAATTTCTAATTTAGTATTTAACGTTTAATACCTGAACTTATTATCAAGATTTTGCATTAACTTGCATTTATTTTCAAAACGCTTTTTCTTTCTGTTTCCATTGTCATCGTATATGTCCAGATATTTAGTAGAGTTTTTCAGAATATCCGATACAGTGCTGGTTCCAATACCATATTTTTGGCTTAGATCTTTCTGTATTAACTTGGGTGTGGATTGATAATCTTTTATGAGTTGAACTTTGTGGTTCAGGTCGAGTTCAAAACGAGCACGTTTCATTGATATTAAGTCAAATATGAAACTTATTAACCTTTTAAATTAGAATAGAATAGAATAGTGTTTATTGAGGGAAAAGAAAAAGAAAAACGAGGAAGAAATCATCAACGGGGAGATAAAGACAAGGCACCGAAGTGTCTCTTTCCATGCGAACCTTTTAAATTATTATTTTTTAATTTTTAAAAAATAAAAGTTATTTTTAATACCTCTTTGTCCGGTTTGCACAGTGTGAAAAAAGCCGTTGGGACTTGACATTACGGCCGGTTTTCAGAATATAGAGGATCCGGAATAAAGAGGTGAAATTTATATTGAAAAATACTGTAAAAAATTGGGACCGGAGAAAACGGCCGGTATATGGAGAGATCCGGTATATTCAGGGGCCGGTTTAGACAAGTTCCACTGTACATTTATTAATTATAAATGATTCTAATTCAATAAATAAATTAAATTGACTTGATATTATTTTTCTAAAGGAAACCATTTGATTTTATGTCAGATTGTAAAAATTTCTACTTTGTCAAACCTAAAAATTATTTTAAAATATTTAGCAAAATATATTAACTAAATCACAGTTCCTGTTTATTAATTGTTCAATTATGTAAGAAATTACGTTTTAGAAATAATAAAACCCGTATTGTGACGTTTTTTAGAAATGGATTCTTTTTTTAATCCAGTAGTTTTAAACTCTAACAATTTTTACATTCCTAATTATTTTTACCCTACTTTTGATAACCAATATATTTCCGATTTTTATCTAAATAATTTAAACTTGGTCAATTATTTTGCAACTGTTCCTATTGAAATCTCAAACAACATATTTCCTCATTTGACACTCAAAATAATGATCCTCTCTTATTCCACACCGACATTCTACCAATTTGGGTACCTCATGTTTTCTCGGAAAGCCCAATAAATTATTTTTCAGGATTCAATCACCTTGAATTTATGTTTTACGACAATCCACTAGAAATTGGAAACCATTATTGTCCCTTTGATGGCTGTATATATAACTTTTCATATATTCATCCTTCCGAGGTTCATAATGGCGACTTGTCCTGTCCTTTTGAATTTCAGATTAATCCTTTTACATATCCGCATTTTTATAAACCTTATATTATCGACAATCCACAAACAAATAGACAACCTTCTCCGTTTTTGAAATACAAAATTCAATCTTTCATCAAAAACTTCACAAATAAATAAAAACTTCACTATTCCATCTGAAATCCAACCCCCTCTTAAAACATTGATTCAATCCCAAATACTTTTACTAATAATTTGAAAATAGCTTGTATCACCTCTGAAAAGTTTGACACTAAAATCTTGGGTGAAAACAACCGTTCTCGTACCAAAATAAACGTTAAAGACAGAAAACCGGCCAAATTATCAAATAAAGATCAAATCAGTTTGGCAAAGTAATAATTTTTGATACCTTATTGTTTAAGATTGATAAGAAGAGAAAAGTTGCACTTCGTATGAAAATTCGACGACAAGAACACAAACAATTAAATGAATTAAAGAAGAAGTTGAATATCAGCAGTAAAACCCAAGTGGAAACCTTAACAAAAATAGCCGCGTGATTGAAACAGACAAAAGAGACAGTTATGGAAATATGGTGCACTCTTTTATGAAAATCGAGGCTATCATAAATGAAATACACGGAAATAGCCACGATAAATACAAGGAAAAACAGGACTTACCATTATAACTAGTTTTATTATTTGCGGTCGTGGATAAAATATTAACGTGTATAAAGTTTTAACTGCATGGATAAGATCACTATTTGAAATCTGATCAAAACAACAAATATTTGTAATTGATTAAATTTAACTTATTTAAGCGAAACCAACAACAAAGTTAAAAAAAGAAGAAATAAGAAAAGCTATTTTTTAAGAAGCCAATCGATAAGAATCAACCAGGAATCGCTATACAATAGATGCAGAACTGGCCCTCTGAGTGTGGAAATCGTTAATATGCGGTGGAGGTTATTTGGCCATATTCTACGAATGGACATGCTTGCCCCAGCTAACATAGCAATGGAGGGCTACTTCCTGAAAGAGGGATCGAGCTTCCGTGGACGTCCACGTGTTACGCTGCCGGAAACACTTGACGGAGACCTGAAATGTGTGAAGAAAAGGCTAAGGAGTGGTGAGATCTGGACGAGTGAGGAAACTCGCTCACGACAGAGGAGGTTGGAGGAGGCTGGTTCAAAGGATTGTTTTTAATGCTGCACGAGTAAAATTATAACTAATATGATTCTACGTATGTTGCAAATAATAATAATAATCGATACTGAAGACTGGAGGATCGTATAAAATAAAATTTTATTTTGTCAAAAATACCGTTTTTGTCATCTTTCTTATACCCATTATCATCTTTTTGATCTTCGCCGCATCTTTTTTGATCTTTTTCTTGGTTTCGAAGTCCAATTGGTTTTTTGTTGCCACACACTTTTGGGTTTTCCAAATTTCTCATAAAATGTGTATATGTCCGTTTTTTATCGACGACATCAGATAAAATAATTGTTATACTAATCAAACAATATATGTGCCAGTCATCAGTTGTGATACAGTCTGGTAGTCTTATATAATTGGTTCTTGGATTATCTCATTGACGTATAGCTTCTCTCTCGATATCTATAAATGCATTCCAACGTTTGCCCCAAATGTCATCATTCATTGTATTTGAATTGTCCCATTCTCTCCACAGAGATTGTCTTTGTTCATTTCTTTGTCTTTGAGTCTCTTGTTGGCTACTCCAGTGGATGTCTGACCACTCATCGGCTTTAAATCGACATGGAATTCTCATGCAGGTACAGTTGTGATATTGACTGAGTCTCTAAATAATAATTTCAAATTACCTTAGTAGTTCTTTTATCTTTAGACTACTGAAAACCAGCAAATTTTGCACAAAAACTTGTCTTGCTATATATTCCAGCAATTCGTGATCGTTTTTATAGCAGCATTCATCCAAGCATCTTCAATTGCTAACAAAACAAATAGTTTCATTTTCTCTCCAATTGAATTTGTACATAAAAGAACGGTAACTCTTTCTTTATTTTTTTGACACCATCACAAGTATCTGTTAACTCTACGAAAGATTTATGTCGGATTTTTTCACAAATAATCCAGTCTCATCGCAGTTGAAGATATCCTTGGTAGAATATGCTTCCAGATGATCATCATAAGTCTTAAAAAAGTTTTCCAACCTCGATGTGTCGCATGACTTTTTTTCACCAGAAATTGTTTTAAAAAAAGTTGATGCCGTTTCTTAAAACGATCAAGCCACTCATTGAAAGCTTTAAATTCGGGTAAATTTAAAATTTCTAAAAACTTAGGCATATTTAATTATTACTTTTGAAATTAAATAAAAACAACCTTGTCCAGAAAGGGTTGCTGTATTCCCCTGCATGAACCAAAAAAGGCCTTTAAAAGTTTAATCTTCTCTTATAACTTAGCTATAAGATTGTCAATATGCTTAGAGAATGAGAACTAAGCATCAAAAAATCACATTTCGGAGTTGGATAATTTTTATTAGTCGTGAATAGAGTTTTCATGCATTTTTCGGGGCTTAGACTCAGCTGCTTTGTAGATAGCATATTTCCCTGATGTCTTTGTATTACTGTGAGTAGATTTTTGTCCCGTGATTTTATGATGATTTTAATAGCATAGGAGAGTAAGATGTCGTCCTAGTGAGTAAAGATTAAAATATTGCTCATATAAAGATTGAAAGAATTAGTGATCCAGTAGAGACACCGTTTGTTAATAGTTTAAAAACAAAGTTTATTTTGCCATCATTTATAAGGCATCGAACAAAAAGTTAGCTAACCATAGTTTGAGATTCAATTATATATTTGAGCTAAAAATCTTTCAAATAAATAAATTCTAGCTTAATTTTTAATTTATAACCAGGACATACATAAGTATAATAAATTTCCAAAACATTCCCCAATTAATTCACCCAGACCACCCCTCATCATCTCCAACATACTTTACTAATAAAAAAAAGAAACTAATTAACTAAGTAATTTTTCCAAATCCAAACCCTTCTAAATGAGTCATCTCTAACATAACCAACATTTTTATAGTCAATAAAATATTCATATTTAAAACAAAAATAGACTATCCCACCAAATAGTAAATCAACCACGAAATTACTGATTGATACAACGAAAACACCACAATAAAAAGATGACAAGATAAATTCCCAAAATGTCCGCTTCCCTTCATTGTGAGTAGTCTCACCCTCAGAGACCTCACGTTAAAAAATAACTGCGACAGTGGAAATACAACAAGCACGAATTTCAACCACGAAGAAACAAGCCCGTCAAAAATAACAAGAAAAATGACTCTAAAGGGGACATCCACTTGTTAGAAATACCCAACGAATTTGTAGCCCGTCAAACCAACAATTTCGTACACAGAAAGTTCAAGTTTGAAGACAAAACACCAAAATAAAACTGCCAAAACTTCCAATATCCAAAAAACAGTCCAAAAACTGAACAAACTGCCAAATTGGTCAGGATCAAATCTACAGATATATAAATCTCCACTTACGCGTGTTTAAGTCCCTTTGAGATCCCACAAACCAATATGAAAGTTAAAAATCCCATAACTAATTAATTATATTTTAAATATTATAATTTATTTTTTAATTAAATAAATACTTGGAATATATAAATCAATTGCATTTATGTTTTGTCGTGGTGGTAATATTCGTCCGTCGTTAGACCGTAAAGTCCAATCCTTAAAACTGTAAAAATACAAATACTTTGTTAAAAAAAGGAAAAAACAATATTCTTAATTTCTTTAAAAAATATTTAGTATCAACTTCAAAGTGATGTTTCATTCCTGGGACGTTAATCTAAAAATATTTAAAGACACTGACATAATTCTCAGGATTCAGTTGACTGGTGTAACTGCCTGTAATCTTCATAAGGGAGTCTTGTATGCCATAATATGCGATATTCTCAATTCCTCCAAAAGTACTTTTAGATGAGGGTTGATTGTGCTGGGGTTCTTGATTGAGGTTGTTTTTGTGTTAGTACCTGGATTAGGCATATAAAAATCATTTTGTGTTTGTTGAATGTTAGGGTCAAAGTAATTATTCATTCACTAAATCGTCACCACAAAGAATAATTCCAAATAAATTATTTAATTAAGAATTAATATAACAAAATTTATTTTAATTTATAAAATATATTACATCTAATCTTTAACTAAATATAAATTTTATATTGACTAATCATATCGCTAGCGCTAACCGGTCAATGAAATCAATTTAAAATTAACCTAATTTTCTGAATTTCAAAATAAAGAATAATTATTATTCATACCACTACATTCACTTCTAAAGTCTTTTTTGATCTATTTTCGTTACTAATCCATCACTATTTTCCACATTGAGAATATATTTTAATCCGAAGCCTTTTCTTGATTTTGTTTCGTTCTAGTACAATGTTAAATCCAGGAATCCCACAACATATTTAGAACAAACTAATTCGTACAACAAATTATAAGTGGCAATTTACCAGTGGATAATTGAATTTTTCGAATGTATTTCACTCACTCCTTTTCATTATCCAAACTCGTTATTTTAGACAAGCTCCTTGTTATTTTCTAAAATCTCTATACAATATCTCCACTTGTATTTAAAAGATTTGTTGTAAGAAATTTTCGGCTTTCTTTTTAAGACGATATTTTTTATGCTTTACAAGATCTTACTCCTCATTATTTTGTAATGTTTTAACAAATTATATTCATCTTAATTTTTTTATTATTATTTTTTTTTTAAAAAAAAAACTAGCTATTATGAACTGGCTTGCAGGATTGAAAGACAATTCCCGCGTAAAACAGCCAGCGAGATCCTCTGAATGAGGAATATAAATTCCCTCGGATCTCTGGAGCGGTGGGTGCACAGGCGGCCAAGTTTCTTGAAATGGGCAAGCGTCTTGGCCCCAAAAACACAGGAGGTTTCGACAGCAATTGCCCAAAAGCAAAATCGATTGAGTAAATCAACATATTTCGATAGTTTTGCAATTCGGCCTTCTCGGCCGACGAGCCGGGTCGACAAGCCGTAGCATTTAAGGCACCCTTGGCGAAGGAGTCGGAACAGGTGACGTTCATCTTAATTGTTTACAAAAAACTAACATAAAAAGAAAAAAACAAAATTTGCTAATCAGTATAAAATTTTATATGATGTTATGCCGACAAAAAATTATGATTAGTACTCATTCTTGATCTTTAAAAATTTAAGTTATTTTGTTGAATTAATTCCACATTAATTACATCGACGCGTCTCGCGCTCGCAACAAATTACTAATCTTAATAATAAAATGGTATGGTGTGTGTCTGTCTGTCTGTCTGTCTTTCTGTCTGTCTGTCTGTGTCTGTCTGTCTGTCTGTGTGTGCACACCAACTTCAAATTGGCAATACGATGTCCTCGACTTACATGATGAGGTCCTTAAAACCTTCCCCCCAAAAAAAATTAAAAAAAAATTTCTGCATTTTGGTTAAAATGAACAACTACGATGTCCTCGACTTACATGATGAGGTCCTTAAAACCTTCCCCCCAAAAAAATTAAAAAAAATTTTCTGCATTTTGGTTAAAATGAACAACTACAATGTCCTCGACTTACATGATGAGGTCCTTAAAACCTTCCCCCCAAAAAAATTAAAAAAAAATTTCTGCATTTTGTTAAAATGAACAACTACGATGTCCTCGACTTACATGATGAGGTCCTTAAAACCTTCCCCCCAAAAAAATTAAAAAAAAATTTCTGCATTTTGGTTAAAATGAACAACTACGATGTCCTCGACTTACATGATGAGGTCCTAAAACCTTCCCCCCAAAAAAATTAAAAAAAAATTTTCTGCATTTTGGTTAAAATGAACAACTACGATGTCCTCGACTTACATGATGAGGTCCTTAAAACCTTCCCCCCAAAAAAAATTAAAAAAAATTTTCTGCATTTTGGTTAAAATGAACAACTACAATGTCCTCGACTTACATGATGAAGTCCTTAAAACCTTCCCCCCAAAAAAAATTAAAAAAAAATTTTCTGCATTTTGGTTAAAATGAACAACTACAATGTCCTCGACTTACATGATGAAGTCCTTAAAACCTTCCCCCCAAAAAAAATTAAAAAAAAATTTTCTGCATTTTGGTTAAAATGAACAACTACGATGTCCTCGACTTACATGATGAGGTCCTAAAACCTTCCCCCCAAAAAAAATTAAAAAAAATTTTCTGCATTTTGGTTAAAATGAACAACTACGATGTCCTCGACTTACATGATGAGGTCCTTAAAACCTTCCGCCAAAAAATCAAAAAATTATTTTCTGCATTTGATTAAAATGAACAACGTTAATGTCCTCGACATTCATGATGAGGTCCATTAAAAATCTCACGTATTAAGAATATCCTTGATGAAAACGACAGCGAGAATATTAACAATGATGAACTCCCAATTATTCGCGATAAAGAAATTCAATTCATCTTATGATTTTCTCTTTAAAATTAAATGCATATACCATTCAAAATTAAACCTATTATCATATTTGACTTTGACAGAATGTGCAATTACAGATTGCACGACCTTGAATAGAGTGTGCAATTAACAGATTTTGAAAAACACTTTGATAGTTGAAACCACATTAGCAAATCATTAACACAATTTACCACCAATTGACAGCGCAATCAGAAGAATTTGCGTAAAAATATTAACTATTTAGTTAAGTTTTTCGTAAAGATAGAATTTATTTTCGGTATGCCTCTTTTCCTAAACTTTTTATTATTCAAAAATAATTTTTTCAATAGATAACTGAAGGAGGGAAGACGACCTTAAGAAAAGAAGTTTTTCGTAAAGATAGAATTTATTTTCTGTATGCCTCTTTTTTCCTAATATTTTTTATTATTCAAAAATAATTTTTTAAATAGATAACCGAAGGAGGAAAAACGAAGCTGAAGAAAAAACGGTCAGCTTAAGGTAATTAAATCTTTTTTGTGTGTCGTTTTGTTGGCTGCTACTACTCTGCCTGCCGCATCTCCGGCTGCCCCATCTCCGGCTGCCCCATCTCCGCCAGTGGTTTGTCTAATCAAGGTCACTAAGCTAAATCTCCGGACTATAAAGGCTCTTAAGCATTATCTTAACTGGCTGTTAAAAAAATTAGACAGGTTGTTGCCGTGGCGGCAGAGATTTTTTTTGTTTATACTTTTTTACAAATTTTTAAAGTTTTTTTTGTTTTTTCATTTCTTTTGTTTTTAAATTATTTATTTTTATTTGTTTTTTTTATTTTTTTTGTTATTTTCTACAAATTCAACCGGATTGAATTTTTAAACTCCTTAGATCCCTCTGGAATGCCGAATCATCTTTTAAAGTTAAAGATAGGCGTTCCAGTGGTTTTATTACGAAATCTTGCGCTACCTAAATTATGCAACGGAACGAGGTTAGTTATCAAAAATTTGATGGCTAACGTAATAGAGGCGACGATATAACAGGTAAGTATAGAGGTGAGGATGTTTATATTCCACGAATTCCGATAATTTCTGATGAATTACCATTTATATTTAAAAGGCTGCAATTTCCTTTGAGGATGAGTTTTGCAATGACAATAAACAAGGCCCAGGGACAGTCATTAAAGGTAGTTGGTTATTTTTAGAGAGTGAGTGCTTTTCACATGGACAGCTGTATGTGGGATGCTCGAGGGTAGGCAGAAGAGAAAATTTATTCATATATGCCAAGGAAGGACGGACGACAAACATCGTTTATCAACAGGCGATAGAATAGGGTTACATTAAAGCAGGTAGTTTTATACATCTACATAAACTTATAGTTGTTTGATGAAACAGGCCCTCCGCAGGAGCTAGGTCGCGGTGAGCGAAGCGAGCTGCCGAGCTAGTTTAAAATATATGTATATCAAAAAAAGCAAAATTATATTTAAAATACATATTTATAATGTTTTTACTGACAATAATATTAGTTTTCTTTGTAAAACTGACTATTCAACTAACATAACTATTCTACTTGTTTGCTTTGAGTAACAGATTGTCACAAAATGACATCCGGTCATAATTATGTAAAAAACACACATATGACACATTATAAAAAATAAATACAAATTAACTATAATTAATAAATATGAAAACTTTTATCACCTTCTTTATTTTAGTAATTAATGAAATTAATATTCTAGGCATTACTTTCAGTGCACATTTTTAGTCAAGGTAATCCAATAAATATAAAATTTACAAGACTTGGAAAATAACCAAGAATTTGACGAATCTGAAGAAAACATTTCAGAAATATTAGAAGATGAAATGGAAATTTTAGGTAAAAATAAAGAAATAAATAACTTAGATGAATTAAATGAAATCGACAAAAAACTTGACAGTCAGGATGATTTGAATTTACAAGATGTTGAGGATTTAATAGAAGATGAAGAGAAAATCTTAGGTAACGTAATAAAACAAATTTCCTAGATGAATTAAATGAAATTGAAGACAAGTCGGAAGACCAAGACGAAGAAACTGATCAAGAAGAGTTGGAAGACGAAGAGGAAACTGCTGATGATGAAGATTTGGAAGTCGAATCTGATAAAGAAATAGAAAATACAGAGGAAGAGGATATAAGTATAAGAATATAATATAAAATAGACTGTCAGGACAATTCTGAATCATGCAAAACATGGGCAGAAGGAGGGCATTGTAAAGTCGTACCATCTGTGATGAACGCTTGTAAAAAAAGTTGCAAAAATTGTCGTGGCACTCAAAAAGCAGGAAATCCGACTGGTAAAAAATATAAAACACAATTTTAGAATGTGTTGACTATGGGACTGAGGACTACTGTTCAAATATAAACTGCGAAACTCATCGAGTGGCGAATTTAATAACTTGCAGAAAAACCTGCAATTCATGCGACGGTATTTTATTAGAAATATAATTTTTAGTATGTCAAGATTTTGATAATAGATGTAATCCTAAGTATTGTGACAATGCATCAAAGCACAGATGCCGCAAAACATGCCGAGTTTGTAATTGATTCGACTTCAGTTAATTAACATTACTAAAAACGGACTATAATTATATTTCACTAAAACTAATATTTTAAATAAATTTATTCGATTTGGGTTACTTGTTTGAACGATTACGTGTGATCAATCTGTTAGCTTGACCAATGAGAAATCTGAAAAACGATTAAAATTATATTCGATTAATTAAAAATCATTAAATCACAATCTCATTGATAGATCAGTATCTTACTGTCTTAATAATTTTACAAAATTCAGTTTTGATCTGTTTAAGACATATAAAAGAAATAGTTAAAACATCGATAAATTTTTTTAAAGATTTAAGCAATTGTGGCCAAAAAAATCCCCAGAAGTTTTTTGATCAGAGTCCCAAGTCGGAAAAGGTTTTGCACTGTTTTTGTACCAAAATGAGTAATAAATATAAAGCTAACAAAAATACAGTCAAAATACGATGAATGTCAAACAATACTATCATTCTTTAGGTATAACTAATTAATAGTGTTTATTACCTTCTTTGAATTCATTAATAATGTTTAGGAGTTCGAGAATCTGAATGATGATTTTTATGCCATCAGACATAACAAGTTGATTAGTGAAGTTAGTCTGGATAAAATTGATTATTTTTTAGAAACAAGTATTTAATAATGATTACTACATTTTTCTTAAAAATGAATATACAAATAGGAAAGCATGTTATAAAGACATTTCAATATGATAAATATTGTCATTTGCCATCCTGAATGTGCTATTAGATAAGCAAGAAATAGTAAACAAGCAACACATTGCAAAAAATGACATTTGTTCATAATTATAAAAGTATCCATATGATGCATTCTAAATATATAAATGACACTTTTTAATATCCAATCAAACATGGGAACATTATTAATTATTTTAGTATTATCTATGATAAAAAACAATTTAGGGATTTCTTTCACTACAAATTACAAATGAAGGTAATATAATTTTTTCACAAATTAGAAAATGTCGGATGGGATATTGACGAAACTGAATTTGATGAAGATTACGACGTAAATGAATATTTAAATCAGGACGAAAAGGATATTTTAGGTAATATTAAACCAGTAAACGCAGATGAGATAAACACCGACGAGGAAGATACTGATTACCAATTTGAGGACGAATTTGATGATGAAAAAATAAAAGATTCGACAAAAAATAAAAAAGAAATCTTAGGTAATATCAAATTTATAGATATTTCCAGATGAAGTAAAAGAAATTGAAGCCGAAATCAGCAACGACGAGAAAATAATAGAGCAGGACAAATCTGATGACGAAGATGTGAAAAAAGCAAAAGAAATAATAAATGATGCCAAGGATATCGTAGGTAATAATGTAATAACAATTTAGACGACGTAAAATCAATCGAGAACATGAATGAGAATGAACAACCAGTTCAAGACACGAATAAAAACGAAGAAAAATCAAAAAATATTGGCAAATATACAAATAAAATAAATAACAGATTGCAAAAATGATTATCCTGATTGCAATCACTGGGCAGAAGAAGGACATTGCCAAGTCGTAGAAAGTGTACTGAAACATTGCAAAAAAAGTTGCCAAAATTGCGCGGGAATTAAAAAAGCAAGAGACCCTACTGGTGAGTAATATTTGAGATTACAAGAGAGTGTGATGACTACGGAAGTGAGGACCACTGCTCACGTGTGGACTGTGACTCTGACCGTGTGGCCAAAATTTTGACTTGCAGGAAAACCTGTAAATCATGCGATTGTAAATATTGAACTTGTAATTTGTAGTATGTGAGGATTTTGATGATAGATGTGATTCTAAATATTGTGATATTTCATCAAAACACAGATGCCGAAACTTGTGGGGTTTGTTAATAGTTTATGTTAAATAATATAACATTACTAACAAAATTGATTTTGATTACTTAAAAGAATTAACCTTCACGTATATAATTGGTTTTAAGAGTATCTATGTATTAACCTTGGCAAATAAAAACAGCTCCAAGACGCCTCCTAATCAAGACAGCGTAAAGATGACTAAAAAAATTCTACGTATAAACCGTAGAAAATAAAAACAATCTTTTTTGATTCATTGATGAAAAGATGATTGTGCACAGTCGATTCAAATTAATAATTTATAAAATATTATTAGAATTCAAATACTTTATTAATATTAATAGAATAGATCTAAAATAAAACTTAAAATTATAGAATTATTATATATTAAATACTAAATATTAAAGCAGTTTCTCCGATCTCGTAATTTTACTATAATGAATTACCTTCTTGAAAACGCCAAACTAAGTTTTATCACCCTGATTCCTATGCAAAACGTATAAATCTTTCGCCTTTTACTAAAGATTTCCGTGTGTAGGGATCTACTGGTTCTTTATTTTTTGTGCCTCTTCTGAGGTTTTTTCATTTAGAAATAAAATCTAAACACTTCCATACTTTACTACTTTTATTAACAGCAATCAAACTCTGGTTCAGAAGATTCTCCATTTTTTTCCCGAATCTTCAATACCAGGGGTGTCAAACATGCGGCCCTCAGCGTACTTTGCCAAACATAAGTGCGGTCTGATTTAATGGCTATAAAATGCAAAAAATTATTTTTGCTTTTTTTACATTTAATTAAAATTTTTAATTGTATTTTTAAATCGTGTTTGTTAATGCCAATTTCTCGAACTAGTACCAATGCACGATACTACTACAAGTAAAGATATCTTTATAAAACTACTACAAATTCTCTTTGAATATGGGTTTGATTTGAAGAAGCTTGTATGTTTATGCACTGATGGTGCTCCGAATATGGTTGGACGACATGCTGGCGTTGCCGCTAAATTGCGAGCTGAAATAGAAAAGGTAAATCCCGGGTCATCATTTGCTCATTTTCATTGCATTATTCATCAGCAATATTTGTGTTCAAAAATATTAAAAATGGAAAATACCATTAGTTTGGTCACGAAAACAGTAAACTATATCAGAGGTCATCCCCTCAACCACCGGCAGTTTAATAAACTGCTGACAGATATTAATAATCAGTTCAGCGACATTTCTTTTTATACTCCAGTCAGCTGGTTATCACTTCACAAAGTTGTTAAAAGATTTTATTTGTTGAGATCGGAAATAATTTTATTTATGGAGATGAAAGGGCAAAACACAGACGAAATGAAAAGTCAATCTTGGATCAAAGATTTGGCATTTGCAGTGGATATTATCACACATATGAACGACCTTAATTTAGAATTGCAGGGCAAAGACAAGCTCATAACTCAGTTGTCAGATCATATCAAGTGTTTTATTTCGAAAATAAAATTATGGAAGTTTCAGCTATTAAATGAAGATTTATCTCATTTTCCTACGTGCAAAGAGCTCAGGAGTACTGTTGATGCACATAATGTAATGAATTTTTCTCAGTATGAAAGACAACTAGAATCGTTGTTAAAGGAATTTCAAGAAAGATTTAATGATTTTTCGTCTTTTGAACAACAATTTTCATTATTCGCATCACCATTCTCTTTTAATGTTTCTATTGCAGATGAAAGTTTACAAATGGAACTATTGGAAATCCAATCAGATTCTATACTTAAAGCTAAATATTTGGAGGTTGGAATACCTGCTTTCTTTTCATATCTTCCTGGAAAGTTTAAAAACTTTAAAAAGTTTGCAACAAAAATCATTGCTATGTTTGGTTCGACATATGTGTGTGAACAGCTTTTTTCATTTATGAAAATGACAAAAACTGCTCAAAGAACAAGACTAACTGATGAACATTTATCCTCTTTAATAAAAGTCGGAACTACACGAATAGCTCAGCCTGACATATCAAAAATTGTATCTAAAAAAAGATGTCAATCCTCTGGAAGCAGCTCTCACCAAAATTAAAGGGCGATAATTGAATAATTTAGTTTCTCTTATTTTGGTTATTCATCATAATAAATATCAGAACTAATCTTCCCTTAATGAGAAATTATTATAAATGCGGCCCTCGAAGCGAAATTGTTACAAAATGCGGCCCTCAAAGCGAAATGAGTTTGACACCCCTGTTCAATACCTAAGATGACTGCCTACTTTGACAGTTGGAGCGCAAACGAATCGAAGCTGCCGCCGGACTTCTCCTTACAGAAGAGTTATGACAAGATTGTGTGCGAAGGTCGGTTCGAGAGTCTCCTAAAGACATCGAATCAACATCGTAGAGCATGCTTGCTTGCCGGGAGGTCCACGGGGAGTGGAGAATGGTTGGAAGCCTTCCCGATCGGAAGCTTGGGGACTCTCTTGGATTCTGACACACTGTGAGTTGGTATCTGTCTACGTATCGGTCTCAAAGTTTGTAAACCACACAAATGCCGCTGTGGTGCATCGATTGATCAATTTGGACTCCACCCTCTTTCCTGTCGAAAAAGCGCTGGTAGATTCCCGAAGCATTCAGCTCTCAACGACGTTATAAGAAGAGCTCTCGATTCAATCGGATTCCCATCAGTGCTGGAACTACCTGGATTGGACCGAGAAGATGGAAAACGCCCAGACGGGATGACTATCTTTCCGTTTTTGGAAGGAAAGCCTCTCGTATGGGATTCAACATGTTCCGACTCCTTGTCAAAGACATACATGTTGGAAAGTGCCTGCAATGCTGGCACAGCTGCGGATAAAGCAGAGGACATCAAGAAGAAGAAATATGATAGGCTCACCGATCGTTACGTTTTCCGGCCGGTTGCTGTCGAAACCCTGGGATCGATTGGGAAGGAGTCGTTGTGCTTTCTCAAGAGTATTGGACGTCTCAAGACCTTGAGAACACACAATCCTCTGGAGACGAGATGGCTCCTCCAGAACGTGTCGCAAGCAATAGTGAGGGGAAACAGGATCGCCATCAGTTCTTCTTCTTATTGTCCTTAACAATTTCTTTCGTTTCAAAATATTACTTTACTACTACTTTTCGTTTCTAAAAAGACCATCAATTAATTATAGTGGCATTTCAACATATTTCGTTCGTTATTTTCTCCAAAAGAATGTTCAAATAAAATTAAATACAACGTCTAATTTCATCCAAATGCTTATAATCAATTTAAAAAGAGAATAATTATTAGAATAGACCAAATCAGGATGAATACAATCGAATATGATCCTCCAACATTCTTCGAGCCCTCTTGATCTCCCCAGTAGACCCACTAATAGTGACCAGCATCTCATCCCTCGTCTCCCCATCCCCAACAATAACATCAGCCCCCGATTCCTTCCTCAACCGAGCCAATCTCTTCCCATCATGTCCAAATGCAGGAGTAGACAAATCACACGGCACAGATATCTTCATTATCGAACACGCCTCGTCACTCTCCTTCACTCTCTTCTTCTCAGAATGCTTCAAACCACTATCAAAGTGAGAAAGCAATTTGGCTCTGTGCTGTCTCGGCATTCTAAACTATTTTATGAAGAAGACCGACCCCTTTGAGCCATATCCCTCCTGCAGGGTCCACCCAAGATAGTCACAAGTAGCCAAATCTGAATACATGGTGGGGATATAATAAATCTCCGGTCCCCAAATTGGATTCTAATCAAAACTCAAACAAAATGCGAAATTTGACGATAAAACTAAAAAAATACTTTTTTGAGGTGATTTTGAATGTACGTGATTGCCCCTATGATTTGATCGACTGTGCCTCTAAGAGCAATGACCCGGTCTGTCGCACAGGGACAACAACACTTGGACATTTTAAATTGACATTTTGTTGTCTAAAATAATTAAAAAATACAACCTGAGTCAATTCCTCCACCACTTGTGTGTTGAATGACTCAACCTGACTTTTATGAATCAATGGCTTTATTTCCAGGATGGAATTATGGTCGGAATACTCAAATATATAATCCACAATACATCTTCAAGCCATTCAAGTATCCTTCTTAGACATTGCCTGACAACTTCCGTGTTTGGACTGATTCGGAGAATTCTTTCGGGGGACTCGCTGTCGGGGATATTCACCGTGGCTTTGAACTATTTTATAGAGACCTTTGTACCTCTCGTTCTAGGCGACGGACATTTTCTCCACGGAAGCCTATTACTGCTCCTGCGTTCTGAAGTTGATTTTAGGGATATTTACTCTTGTTTGGAGGAGGAATCGCATTGAGTCATTGGCTGATTTTCCTTTACAAAAATTGTCAATGTCGTCTAGTGAGTATACCTCTCCTGTCCTTTCGTCGATATATTCATTTGTTGTCACTTTTTCTGCTGGAGCTGTTTATATAGTACATCAACATAGGGATACCACGAGACATTAGTATTCAGTAGTTTTTATTATAAATATAATTAAATTTTATATAATCAATATTAATAAAAAATGTCAATAAATTATTCCTATTGCTGGAGAAACAATCTTTAAATCACCTCTATTACTCACATTTTATTAATTTTATTTAATGTTTTATTTAACGCGAAACTGAGAGAACGAAAACAAGTTATGTTGTGAATAAAAAAATCTTGTTATGATACTTAACTTAGCCTCTTCGGTATGGTGACTGTTTCCAAAAACATTGAAGTATCTATTAGTAATGAGAGTCTTTATTCTCTGTTCGATAAGAGGGCCGATTTAGTCGAGTTTGCCTTTAAGTCGCTAAACGGATTATCCAACTTCATTAATATTTTTTGTCGAAAATGTTAACAATCAGTTGTTTTCGTCGAGAACATCCAACTTTTGTATCCGTATAAAAGTTTTGGTTCGACCACATTTTAATAAATACAGTCTAACCTCTTTTTGGGGCACCTAGTGCCCCAAAAACAGGGGTTTCCCCAGATAGAGGGGTTTTCTAATATTAACGAAAAAAACTAACGTTTTGTTAATTTAAAACCAAAAGATATTTATTCTTAATTTCATTTAACAATTTTAGTCTTTACTTGTTGGGAAATGATCCGTTATTTTCGCTCCGAATTGGTACTTTTGAATTAATCGATCCATTGTCAAATTGATCGATCCAAAACGACCTTGTCGAGAAATGAATGTTTATCACTATTATCGGGCTCTCTGAAGCCCTCAGAACCTTCACATCCATCAAAATTACATCCATCAAAACAACAGAAACACGTTATTATTAGTTATTATAAAATAAAATTCAAAAATTATAACTAAAAAATATATATAATATTAAATGCCCATAACGGGGTTTATCTTATAAAGAATAAACAGAAAAACTCCTAATAGAAATTCAAATTGCCCCAAAACCCGAGGGTGACCCACGTCCGGGGTCGCCCCAATAAGGGGTTGCACTGTATAAACAAACGTTTCGGTATCCATGTCTAGGTGAATCAAACTTTTTAGAATTGTGTTGCCTTCTTTTCCTTCAGTATGCATCAAATGATCCTTTTTTATTGTTTTTAAAAGCCATTCCAAAATAACGAAGACTCTGAATCCGAACAAACTCCGATATTAGACTATCAGCCTGTTTCTCACTTCTTTTTTCCGATATATGTGTAACTGTACATTTTTCCGATGCCAGAGAAATACTTCCTTGTACAACAGATTTTGATTTTCGAAACTTTCCTTAATAATCAATGAAAAGATAGAATTATGTTTATGGTGGATATGTAGCCTGGCGGATTGCCAAACTGTTTCCCCGGATAATGGCAATCGAGAGCCGTTGCATTAGCCAGTTCGCCTCCCGAGGATCATGGGTGCGCATTGAGATTTTGGCTCCGAGCTTGCGAAGGAACTTTTCAGTTTTTGGACCGAGAGCACCCGACGTCTCAGCCGCGATCGGCACCACGGAAAACTTCTCCGAGAGGGCAGAATATTTTAAAAGCTTTAAATCTTCAGCCTTCTTAGCTGCAGATTTAGCCTCCAGGGCACACGAAGTTAAGTGAGAAGCAGGAAAGGTGTCCCAGCAGGTTGCGTCCCAAACGAGGCCTTTTCCGCCTTCGAAGGGGAAAAGGGTCATCCCGTCAGGACGTTTCCCGTCGCCGCGGTCAAGGCCCGGTTGCTCGAGGACTGAAGGAAATCCCGCCGAGTCGAGGGCCCTCCGTATGATGTCGTTCATAGCAGAGTGCCTCGGAAAACGTCCTGCACTCCTCTTGCACGATAAAGGGTGCAGACCGAAAGGGTCAACAGTGCAGCCACAGCGGCACGTGTGCGGGACACATTTCGAAACTAGTTTGAGAAACATGCGTTATGAATGCACTAATCTCCAAAACATGTCCGTTATGAGCACATTATCCACATAAATGCAATTCTGGTGTTCTGACTTTGAAATATCTGCCATATAAATGTTAAATAATAGTGGACTGAAAGGAGATCCTAGTGGAACTCCTTTTTTAAACACTATTTCCGAATTAGATATAAAAATTTTTGTTTTCTATGAAACTTCTGAACCAATTAAAACATGTTTTATCAGTTTTTGTGTTGGCAACTCGAACAAAAAAGTTCCAAATACCACACACTATCAAACATGGGTGGATAATCTTCTAAACACGATTTTCGCCATTATTCTTGACATTGAGTCAATAAGATTTATAGATCTGTAATATACACCCCAATCTTTGCTTTTCCCCGATTTTGGTATCATCCGTACTTCTGACCGTTTCTAACCCGATTGTTGATAACCCCAAAAACCAACTTTCATTGAAAATCTAATTTACTAAAAGAAGCAGTCTATCTGGTACATTTTTTATACCCTCATTGAAATCCAGTCAAAACCATGTGGGTTGTTTTTACAGATATTTATTGAATCAATTGTTTTCTAGATACTACATTTCTTAGGCTAACCTCTTGGACTTTTCTAATTGTTCCCGAAACAAAGAAGTTAATTTTACTTATGACTATATATTTTTTTTATTTTTAATAAATTTATAAATTCTCTGAATTTATTAACTGACATTATTAATAATGAAAAATTTTCATTAAAATAAATAATTTTTTCCTTTAAAAAAAAAATAAATTATAATAAACATTTTTTGTATGTGGTTAAATTCGTTTGCTATTGTTAAAACATTTATCAGAAACATGCAGAGTAAGAAAATGCTTTTCATACCACTAGCTCAATATAATTGCATAACATCCGAACTTGTGGGCGTAAATAATAACATTGGTCTCATCCAAATGAATAGACCTAAAGCCCTCAATGCCTTATGCGACGAGATGATGGGCGAAATAGACCAATGTATATCCCAATACAATAAAAATGAAAATATAAAATGCATTATTCTTACCGGGGACTCAAAAGCATTTGCCGGTAATCAAAAAACTAATCAAAACAACAGCGGGAGCTGATATCTCTGAAATGCACCAAAAGACATACGCAGAAAACTACAAAAATAATTTTCTCAGCAACTGGTCCTGCATCCAGGAATGTCGTCTCCCAATAATCGCAGCAGTCCGAGGATATGCAGTTTGTCCCTTTCAAAAATAACTGATAAGTTGGGTGGAGGATGTGAAGTGGCCATGAGTTGTGACGTGATCTACGCCTCAGAAGATGCCAAATTTGGACAGCCCGAGATCAAGTTGGGGACCATTCCAGGCGGCGGGGGGACTCAGACTCTGATAAGGGCAGTGGGTAAGTACAAAGCAATGGAAATGATTTTGACCGGAAGTACAATAAGTGCACAGGAGGCACAAGATTGGGGTCTTGATGAATTTATGACTATTGATCGTAGGATTGGTTTGTAGAGTATTTCAAAGCGACCAAGTGGTGAACGAAGCGATTAAAACTGCTGAGAGGATTGCAAGTCATTCCAGAATTACTGCCATGATTTGTAAAGATGCTGTCAAGTCTGGTTTGGAGACATTAAGGTCATTTTAGCTGAGGAAATGTCACTGACTCAGGGACTTCGTTATGAGAGGAGACTTTTTTGGTCGACTTTTGCTCTCGTAGGAATATGTCTACATTTCTTGTAGAATGACAGAAAAGAAGGAATGGGAGCATTTCTTGAGAAACGGACTCCACAATTTACTAATGATTGACTTGATTTTTGTTTGGTTATTTTCGTTTTGGAATAAAATAATTGTCTTATAAACTGCCAAAATATTTTATTTTTAGATGAAATATATTGGAAGGATTTAATTATAAGGTACACCTTCCATCGTGCCCGACTCAGCCATGAAATACCATTCAGTCCAAGACCCGCAGTAAAGTCCAAAATTATCGACTCCAGAAACCAATTTAACAACAAACGGTACAAAACATGCCGTGATTCCTTAAATATACTAAACAATAAACCTGATGAACACATATAATAAAATTGTTCACTCATGTCAATTCCAAAATTGGCAAAAATGTGTTTTATTTCATTTTTATTCTTTAATTTTTTCATTTTTCTGTCCAAAAATTCCGTGAACGGAATATTTACTGATCCACGGATATGTCCAGGTCGCACCCCTAAAAATGATTTATCCAAAACACACCAGTAACACACTCTTCTTGACATCCATTAAATCGTTCAATGCAACGAGTATCGACCATTTTAAAAGTTTGTTTTTTAAAACTTTCATAAACCTGTTTAAAAGTGATGAAATCTGATTTTTGATTGACTACAAAATTCCCGTCCGAAATTCCCATAGAGCTCAGCCCCTCAGTCACCGGAAAACCACATTTGACCCATGCGGCCAGTCCCCCATCAAGGACCCCAACATTTTCGTGCCCAAACAACCTAAACATGAACCAAACCCTTGGAGAGGAGTAGATCCCATAGTCGCTGTTATCATAGCAACATATCCGATCGGAATTTGAAATCCCCAAATTTTTTACGAAAAGTGCGAATTGCTCTCCTGGTGGAAGTGTGTTTTCAAATTGTGATTTTTTGTCTTCGCATTCTGCAATGTCAAAAAACAGTGCTCCTGGAATGTGTTTAGTGATATATTCCTAAAATAATTATATTGGTTTCTTTCCTTATAAGGGTTGCGACAATCAGCACGTGGGTAATATGAGCAATCTAGGATTTTTATCTTGTTGGTTTGCAAGCTTTCAAATAAATCTTGTGGAGAGAGTAAAATCGTGATCATAAATTAAAAAGTACAGATGTTTATTGTTCACGCCAATTAAATGTGAATTATTTAAATAAATGGGGTTAAATTAAAATTCATATTTATTATATTTAATAAGTAGTTTTTCTTTTTGGTTAATTATACTTTTACTCATAAATTGGATGAGTCAATTCCTCACGAAAACTGTTCCCCGCCCGTCCGGCACTTACGTTGGGTCCAGAGTTCAACATCGGGAAGAGCTGAGAAAGATCTTGAGGATTGTTGGAATCACCTAATTAATTACCCTAATTAACTGTTGTTGATTCTTGGGTTAAATAAAAAAAGTCAATTTTGACAATATTGACAGTTTTTAGATAATAGGAAAGTGGAGACAGTGACTATTCGCAGTTCTTGGTGATAAATAGATAAATTCAAAAATATTTTTTGCTAAGAATTAGATTTTCTACAACTAGATTTAGGAAATTTTCTCACACGAGACTCACATTAATATAAATTTTAATTTAACCTGGTTTACCCTGGTCCTTTGGTCAATAAAAGTCTAAATGTTTAAATTTCGATATTCATGTAAACAATTATTATAAATTTTCAGTTTTGTCGATTGTATACGACTATAAAAAATAAAATAATGATATGAAAAGATAAAAACTGATATTAAAGAATTAATTTTTTCCAATAACAAGAAATATTAGTAAAACCAGAAAAAGAAATTAGAATCCATAAATGAATAATTTGAGCATTTCAATCGTAGCTTCTGGCTGATCAGTGGGGACCATATGTCCAGAATCCCTCACAATCAACTGCATCACATTCCCAGCAAATTTGTAGTATCCATTCACACGGGAAGGTCCTTTTGTGGAATACCAAATTTGCTGAGGCGCAGAAACAAATTCTTCTTTTCCATTCCAATTAAGTTTTCTTAAAAATTGACTTGTGGCAGTGTAGGGAACTACCAAATCCACCTGACCCGAATAAAAAAGAGTCTAAAAATAAATCAAAACGTGTTATATCACTTTGTATCCGGCATTTATAAGATACTCAATTGTAGGGGACATTGTCATTGCTTCGTCTGAGGACAGTTTGAGATAAACGGGTTCAGAAAAGCCGTAAAAAGTCAAATTTCCTGCATTTAGTCGACGTGAATTTCTGTTTACATAATCAATATAATTCTGATAAGAAGGTTCCTTAACTTTTAGTACCTTAAATCAAACCCTGTCAAGATAAAAGTTATATAAGTCATCCAGTCCAGTGAGTTCGACCATAAGATCCCAAATCCGATCTTGATACTTGTAATTTATTTATTAAACAATAAACTTGGCCGGCACGATCAAAGTCCCCTTTTTGGGCGTACTGTCGAACCAAAGCGATCAAGTCATCGAATTTTCCAATTTGATTATCAAAAATAAGTCCAACGTTAAACAAATATTCCCCATAGTCATTCATCTGTTGTAAAATGACAAAAATACATTTGTGGGGTCACAATATCCATTTCCGATGAGCATTCCAATTAGGTTGATTGGCGTGGGAGTGTTTTGGTTGTACTGATCTATTGCATAGACCATTGCAGGAATGTATTTCCCAGCGTATGACTCCCCAGTAATGTACAGAGCATTCGGTCTTAGTTCTGGAAAAAGCTGATAAAATTGTTGCATCATTCTAATTTATATCAATTTGATAAATTACATTGATAAATATAAACCGACCTGATTTTGGGTGGTGAGATAACATTCTTGTTTCGAAAAACTAAATCCTGTTCCAACCTGAATGTCAAAAATATTGAAATACTGGATTATCAATGTAGATTACATTATATTCATTTGTCCATGAAAGTTTTCTCAATTGTACTATGACGTAAATCACACTAAACTACAGTTGTTATTAGAATCAAAAAAGAAGGGGCCATTTTCTACAAATAGTCCATAAATTGAAGATGATCCGGGTCCACCTTGTAACCAAACCAAAAGAGGGGCTGACGTATTTCCATTCTATTAAATATTTATTACAAATTGTTTCACCTCTGCTGGAAAATACCAGAAATACATATTCCTGACACAATCAATGCTTACTCTGAAGAAACCAGCGTAACTTTCAATATTTCCAATTAAGGGTTCGACTCTGCTCAATTCACGTGCCAATTCTGTTTTTCCTTCATTTAAATAGTCAGTTATAATTAAGGGCTCGTCGCGGTTGACATTAAGAGTGTTTTTGCTTCTATATGGGTAACTACAGCCGACATTGAATATTGTTAAAATTATATAGAGAAAACTCATTTTGAAATTTTAATTATCTGTTAAAAGTGCATTTACTTTTGGGTTTACTATTTGAACTTAAATAAAAATATATATATTAATATAAGAAATATAAAGTTATAATACCACATAGAAACGTTTTCCAGTTTTTTGAGTCGCCAGAAAAAACGTGTATTGAAACTAGCGAGAGAGGTCAAACCAAAGATCGTGTGTTCTGTGTTCATGGCAAAGATTTTTTCAGTTACATTTCAGTCTTGTGGTTTTTCATTATGTTTAACACTCGACTTTATTAGTGTTATTCATAGCTAGAACATTATTCTCAAACAAAATAAAATAAACATCATCTATCACACCATCATAAAAATAACAAAAATAGTCAGTATGAATGAAATGAATGAATGAATTTTTATTAACGGAAAAGCCGAAAAAAGAGGGAGAAAGTTAATGAGACAACGTATGCCTCTTCTTCGTTGTTTCCCTCTTTTTTTTTTTTTAATATTTAATTCGAGAGGAAAAGGCTCTCTCAAGAACACTTCCAACCGTTCCCGTCGCGTCTTCCATCACTTGAGGGATAATAGTCAGTATAACCATTCCATTCAAAAGAAGATTTACTTTAAGTCTACAAATCTTTTGTAATGGCTTGTCCTTCGTATTTGTGTTAACCTCACTCTCTCTTGTCTTTCATACCGGCCTTCAATATAATTTATTGTCATATCCGGGTTCAATTCCCCATTAAAACATTTTTTAAATAACCAGTTTGAAACGATTGGCCCAAACATCCAACTCAAATGCAGACCAAATGAACGCTCTGGGTCACATAAAAAAATAATCTAAAAGATTCTACATTTCTTCTCAGGATATATAAGAGCCACACAACACACATTTTGAGAATGATCAGCTAAGATCACTAAATTCTCAAAAATTCTAGAAAAAAGACTCAGAATTTGTAAATATAAAACACAATTGATAAGTAAAAGTATTAAATGATAATTAAATTCATTTTTTATCCAAAGAAATATCTCTGTCAATTGTCTCCTGGTCAAAGTTGAGAGCAAAAGTGGTCCCGCCATTATGCCAATGAGCAGCCACGGAAACTCCCAAAAAATAAAACCAAAAAATACAAATCCAGAACACACCAAAACTCCCTCAACAATCCCAGCCTGAAATGAGGCACAATTCGGTCCTCCCAACTCCTTTGGATATTGAATAAAGCGATTGACAAGAGGACTTTTCTCTATTATATAATCTATATACAGTGACTCCTCTGAAATTGGCCATTTTGGTTCCACGTGTTTTGTGGTCAATTCGAGAAATGGCCAATTTGAGAAATAAAATCAATCTTTTGTGTAAATTAAATTTTGAATAAGAACAACTTTTATCCAGAAAATTTTAAGTAATTAAGCATTATTAATGTTCTTAAAGTAGAATTGGATGCCCATCTGCTTTTTTTGAGTTTTAATGACATTTTCCTTATAGCGCCTTATGATGTAATCAATTGAACTTCATGTTCGTTCTCAATGTTTTTTAGGAGGTCGTTTTCAATTTTAAATAACTTAACCACAATGTCTTCTTTGTCATTGAATCATTGGATTCTACTTCATTGGATTCTACTTCAGCTTCTACTTCTTCTTCATTTTTTATATTTTCAATATCCTCAACGTCTTGAAATGTATCATTTTCAGAATATTCAAAATTAAGAAATTCTTCGACTTCTAAGGGATCAAAAATGTCAGTTTTTTCTACTGCAATATCTTGAACTTCAACTACATGATTCTTTTTGAATGGGTTGCTTAATATTCCGAAACAATTTGCAATCGTTTTTTCAGACACATCTTCCCAAGCCATTTTTACAAAAATTACAGTATCCTTTAGAGTTAACTTTTTGTAGGAACTGTATACTGAAATATTTTGCTGTTCCAACAAATCAGTCAAATACATTAACTTGTGTCGAGTAAAATGTGTTTTAAATGTTTTTATTATACCCAAATCCACAGGTTGAATAAGACCAGTACTATTTGGAGGAAAAACAATATTTTTATGTTATCCAAATTTGATGGAACACAATGTGAAGGACAATTGTCCATGAGAAGTAAAATTTGCTTTTTTTCATTTTTGAGATGGTAATCAAAGTTTATTTTGATTTTTATAAGTTAAAATCTGTATTTTTTGATAAAAAGTGAGACGAGTATAATTACCACGAGAATTGTTCGAAGACATAAAATAACTGAAATTTTATTAATTTGCAAATTATATAAAATATGTTTTAAAATTTATGGTCAATTTGAGAATTGGCCACTTTCAATGGAAATTCGAATTTTTCTTAAGATAATTTTATAAGTGTGGTCAATTTCAGAGGTGGCCAATTTCAGAGGTGGCCAATTTCAGAGGAGTCACTGTATCAGCATTCCCAAATCCACATATTTGCTTGTTGTCGGTCTTGTCCAGTTGGTCTGCCTCACTTCCGAACAGACGCTAAAATACTAATTGGGCATAAAACCTTCCAGATTGCGGATTTTAAGAAAATTAGCATTTGCAGGACTCTGACTTGATGTTTGTACGATTTTTCAAGGGAAATGAACACTGCGTTTGACATGCGCTCTCCAATTTTAAATCCGAGGTGGGATAGTCTATTTTTGATGTATTTTTTAGTTGCCTGTCTTGAAATAGACTGACTGATTTTTCCTTATCTCGGTAATATCTGACAATTTCAACAAATAAAAAGTAAAATGCACTTTCATTTATCTTGGATTAGTTATTATATTAACCCCTTGAATATTTCTTGTAATATCTTTTTTCTTATTAATCATAATCACCACAAGGACACGTTGAACTTAATTATAAATAAATTATTTTTACAAATTTAATATCATTATTAATAACACAAAGACAACCGGCTCTTTGAGCGTGTCTCAATAGCCGTTCTCAGGGGAACAGCTTCTCAATTCTCTCTGCGGGTAGTCTTTGATCGCTTTTTTGTTTCGTTTATTTCCATTGACTACATGTTAAAAAAATGACAGACGCCCATTAAAATACTCGTGTCAATATTAAAAAAATTATTTGTTTGTAACATAAGCAGGATTGTGATGGGAATTCTTGAATCTACTTTTTCCTGTTTAAAAAAGAGATTATTTTTTGTTTATCAATTTGTAATATCTTTAGCTTTTTTGAATGATTTGTAAGCTCTGATGGTGTATTGTGACAATTGTAAATAAATTTATGATTGTAAATAAAGTTTTTGTTATAAACAATGAATAAAAAAATATTTCGACCAAGGCTAAAATTTGGCGATTTTTACCTTTATGAATACATTAGTTTATTTTACTAATAAAGTTGACGCCTTTGGGCTACATCCTCTGTCTTGTCGAATGAGCGCCGGCCGATTTTCTCGGCACACTGAAATTAACAATCTAATTCACAAAGCTCTGGAAAGAGCTGGTTTTCCTTCTATTCTGGAACCGACGGGCCTTGTTTTGAAGATGCAAAAGGTCCAGACGGCTGTACGCTTTTCGCTTTTGAATCCGGGAAGCAGCTCGTTTGGGACGTCACCTGTACCGACTCTTTCGCCAAGGGTGCTTTGAATGCTACGGCTTGTCGATTTTTTTTGACGATTTCTCTTTTTCAAATATATTTTTATTAAAAAAAAAGTTGAAGCTAAACTTGTATAATAAGACACTGTTCATAGACGTTGAAAATGTGCCTAAACGCTATCGTGCTTCGTTTTAGACAATTTTAAGGATAAAATATTTTTCGTTTTAAAGAGAATAGTGGTTTGTCTGTAAGAATTAGCATTTTCTAAGTTTTTGAGAAAACTGATTTTCTAATAAATTTGGATTTATTTGAGATTTTAATAAAAATAATATATAAATTCATTTTTTAAAAATTATTTAAATAATAATAAAATATTGTCAATTTACATAATGCACGGATTCTATTTCATTGCTCTAATTTTAATAAATAATTTAACTGCAAATAAATTAAACCAAATTGGAGAGTTTTTTATGAATATTAATTTGCGTTAGTTTTAGCTGTGACTGCTATTATTCATTATTCAACCGGGGTGATAATCCACGAACTATTATTGTACAGAATTCCCCACCACAACGGAATTCCAAGTTTGAATTTAGAGATGCACAAATCTTGTACTGAAAAGTTTTATATTAATAATAGTCAGTGTGATTCCAGTTCATTTTACGAAATATGGGAACACTCTTTTGACAATTTGCCTAAATTGTCTAAAATGTACATCTAACATTTATAATCATTAGCGATCTGGAATATTGTGGTAGTTTGAATTTTATTGACGTCGATGCTTTTTCAGATCTCACCCTTTTAAAAACAATGTAATAATCATTTTTAATTCTAAAGAGTAATGCCACAGAACTCCATTTTTGTACAACCTAATTTTAAGACCAGAACATCTATTCAGTATTTTAGTCAATCATTGTTTAGAATGTTTTCATCGAACAAGATGTGCATATACAACGGCGAGTTGGAAGAGTATACAATGTATTCAGAGATTTTCTTATATAGGGTTACCATGGAGGATTCTTCTCTATATTTTGATACTACATATGTTAAATTAAGAAGTAACTGGCCTTCAATAAAAACTCTAACATTGTCTGAAACATATCGTATGTTTTACTTAATTATCAATAGCCTGCGATAAATGCGACCACCTGGAGACAAATAATATTCTATGCATAACTGGATGTGTGGAAATGGATGATTTATAACCGATTCTACGTAAACTAACATGATTTAATTTTCTTTTCCTTTTTTGGTCCTAATTAATTTCATTTTTAATTTTATTTTTAAGTAAAGTAACATTTTAATTGACAACGAAAATCGTTAAGTCCCAGCGGCGAGGACGCAGTGTGCGTTGCCCCGAACAATGGCCAGGCCGATGCGCTGGTGGAACCAGAGGCCCTCTTTCGTGTCCTTGAGCCTCCTCCCAATGGACTGCCCGACCTCGTTGAGGAACGAGTCAGTCTCCTTTCCCGCAGCTCCAGCGGTCTCCAGGGCGATTGCCGTAACGCGGTAGCGGTCCGCAAACGAAGAATATTTTTGTATTTTGATCTTTTCGGCGTGGTTTGCAGCCGAACAAGGGTTTGTGGCGGAAGAATGGATCCTCGATTTTGAAAAGGTATCCACAACGGTAACATCCCATACGAGGGCCTTCCCCGACGAGTACGGGAATATTGTCATCCCGTCAGGCCTTTTGCCATCTCCCCGATCGAGTCCGACCGGTTCGAGGAGGCACGAATGGCCCGCCGATTCGAGACCGGCCTTCACGATTTCATTGAGGGCCTTGTGTCTGTGTTCCCTGCCTGCGCTCCTCTTGCAGGAAAGTGGGTGCAGTCCCTTTTCGTCAACGTCCTTACCGCATCTGCAGCGGTACTTTACTTTACTTAAAAATAAAATTAAAAAAAGGTTTCTGAAAAAAAAATTAATTTCATTATTACTTGCTATTTAACCATTGTTGATTATACCGGACAAATTAAATTTAGTAAAATTTAAGTCTCTTGAGGTATAAAAAGTATCATCGAACACAAAATTTATTATTTTTAAATATAATTAAGTCGCATTCTTAAATACATTTTTGTGACAATTCATAAGATGCTTTAAATTCTTTTAGAAAAGTTTTTCATTAAATTACAGACAAAAATTGAAAAGTAAAAAATCCAAATGAAATTAGTTTTTAATTAATGTCTATTACTACCTTGATTAATTTTAAAAATTGTCAAAAAAAGTTTCTATAAATTTTTTTAATCAATTAGGTAAACTTTTTAGATTTTTAAACAAATTTTTTAAATTATATAAATTTTTAAACAGGCTCCAACTCGATCTGAAGATATAATCTTACAAGACACCGGATTTGCATTTATTATAAAGGTTTTCATTAATTATCTTCAAAGGCCATTTGATTTTGATTAACGATTTTAACTGTGTTCTGTGTAAAGAATCAAGACGGTACATATCGTGTTTAGAGATTCCCCATGTGCCAGAACCGGGATGACAAAAGCCCTATATATCTTAAGTCTGGTATTTAATCCTATTTTTTGTGATTCCATATAGCCGATATTTTTTTTAATGCACCCATAGCAAGAATCTTCCTGCGAGTAACATCTTCTGAGTCCCCTAGATACGAGCCCAGTTTCTTTTGCTTTCTCCAAGATTCGTCTGATCTACGATCAGTACGTGTGAGCATTGTAAATTCCGTTTTATTGGGATTTGCGAATAAAAACCATTTCAAAAATACGTGTGGAAATTTGTTGAGAATGTTCTGGAGTGTTTGAATATCCTCAGAAACAAAGTTCAGATCGTCTGCATAAATCATCTCCTCATAATTGTTTTCAACGAGAGCTCTGAACTCTCTTAGTGCTGCTTCAAGGTATACAACGAAAAGGACCGGAGATAGCGAATCCCTCTGTGGGACTCTACGAGAAGTCAGAAAAAAGTTTGAACAACATTTGCCAAGTTTGACTTTTGTAGTTGTTTCATCTTTGTTAATACTCTTCCTTTCTGCGTACGGAGTTCTTTGATTTTTTCAGGTAAGCTTGTATTTTCCGATTGTAATATGACTTCTTTTTGTATTAGAGAAAGTCGCCCACACTCTTGACACACAGTTAATAAGGTCCCGGTGAACTGCGAACCCGAGACCATAATGTCGTGATTCGTCAACCGGTTCTACACATTACACTGTAATTTTTGTCTCTTGTAGACAGCAGACGTAAATGTTGTATTTTGATAAATCACGAGCAAGTTGTTGTTTTTTGTAAGCTTTGCTGAGTTCTCTGCAGTTTAAAGATCCAAGAGAAAAAGGAGAGGCCGGTAAAGAACACGAATAAGACATAAGTGCAAGAGAGGCACGTCACCACCTCAACCAAAAGAGCTATGTCCTACGCTTAAACGACCTGGTTTCAGCATCCTGGTCGAGACTTACGGAGAGAATGTACAGAACACGGCACAAGGGAGACTTAATTAACTTTATGTTTTCTCGAAAGTGCTTTTAATAATAAACAAAATGGTTAGGATAAAGTTTTTAATCTCAAGTTTGACTCAATAAGCATACTCGGCAAAGTTTTTCCATTGTTATATTTGTAAACCGAAATCATTCTGAACTTATTTTCTCACGAATACTCTCCAGTGTTTTTCGGATAACCACTGACTGCTTGTGTGGGTTCTTCGATTAAAGTTAGTGGCGGATTCCCGACATTCAACTTTGGCACAGATTTTGAAAAACTACATTTTCTGTTCATAAAGTGACAAGCCTAGACGTTTTTCCCTTCAACCAATAAGTTAAGTAATAAATTGACAATACAATAAGTATTATTAAAAATTAGTTTCATCAGACTCTTGAGGACTGTACTGCACTTCTCGACTATCAAACCTCCAAAACTCGTTAATATCAATAAGAACAGAAAAGAACACTCCTCCCTGGCCACTAAACAATATCCAATCCCCAAAACCTATCAATTAAATCTCTAAGCGTTATTCTCCTCGATTCCCCAACGGAAAGCATATCGAACAGTTCATTACTCACATCGCTCACGGAAATAGGGACACATCCATCCATTTCGAACTGTTCTTGAATACACTACAATCAACAAAGCTCATTCACCTTATAAAAATAATAAATATTCAAATCAGTGAGATATCCCTTTCCGTCCAGGTCAAATATTTTGAAAAAATATATCAAAGATCGCTCTTCTGTGGGGTTTTCCAAGGCCAAAACAAGATCCAAGTATGTTTTGTAGTCCTAGAGAAGCCATTAGTGTCATGACTAACAATCGCCCCATTATAGGTCACTGATACATCAAAAAATCTCTCTATAAACGTACAAGTCAATGCCCCTTCATTATATCTATAATATATATTAATTGTAAATATATTATATTTATTTAATAAATAAAATATACTGGGACAAATCGGTTTTAGTGAGCATTCCACGTTGTTCTCGATCTAATTGAAGAAACTGCCCATAAACCCGCCTTACACTCTCTTCTGAAAACCAATTCGAATTGGCGGGAAAAGAATGATCTTCTCGCAGTTCAAGTAAATCATCGAGAAACCCCGATGCCAAAATATCCGTCAATTTAACCACCTCTCGACCATTCTGGTCCAAAAAGAAAAAAAACTTGCGGACCACCGTGTAGAGATAAACCTGATAAAATGTCTCAGGCATCCCGGAAAGCTGAACTTAGAAAATCGTGAATAACCTGAGGCAACGTGGGGATCAATTCCATTACGTAACTTCTCAAATCCTGAGAATTTTCCCGCCAAAAATAAATTACCGATTCATTGAAGTAGCCCTCCCCTTTGGAGTCACACAGGGACAGTCCAATGAGTGATTGGTACAGCCAAGTCTTCCTCATCAAATAGGCATACAAATCCTCGATTTTGACCTTGTCGACCAGGCCAGATAATTTTATAAAGACAGTGGGACTCAAATATGGTCTTGGATTTGATTTTTCTACTTAAACCTGCATTTTTCGGGGACTGTATTTCTGATTTGACAGAATATTTCGTAGGTGATTGTTCTCTCGTTTATATCGGCGTGTTCTTCTAATAGTTCTAGAATGTTCTGGAATGTTCTTTTTGTTTAAAAGGTACTTGTAGTTGGTCGTCGTTGAGTAATTCGTTGTTTTTAGATTCGAGAAAAATTGCTCTGTGAATAAATTGGGCGGGAATGACCTTGAGTGTTCCCTTAGGAGATGAGATAGGGGATCTTCCTCAGTGGGGGGCTGACCTTGGAATATCCATTTGGGTTACCGGGTGGTAGAATCTGGGGATGGTGAGGGTGGTGGGTGTCCCCATTAATTCTCGATAGTATTTTTCGGTGAGTTCCAGTTCGTTTGAGTCATTTTTTTGAGGTGTGTCTATTAGTAGTTTGATATGGTTATATACTGTTTATGTATGATAGTAATGTGGACTTGAGGTTCGCCATGTAACTTGGTAACTGATAATATTTATTTAATTATTAAGTAAAAATAATATTAGTTTTTGTAAAAATGAAATTAATTATATATTATTTCACCGGTTTTTGAGAGGAGCACCAAACAAATTGTATAAATAAATTTATTTTATCCTGAAAATAATTATAAAGGAACTGCCCATAAACTCGGTCATCTGTTCACTTAAAGAACTTTAAGATTTACGTGGACTTTTTTATTCTAGAAATATTTATATTCTTATAAACATAGTCATTCTAATTTTCTAAAGAATAGTTTAAATTATTTTCTTTGATGATTCCATATTTTGTTGCATCGACATGATCGAATAAGAAAAGCCTTTCATTGTTTATATAAGCATCAATGTCATGTTTAATATCGCCGATATTTATATTTTCTTCGGTTTTCATTTTCTCGCCAGTTTTTGGGATATTTTTCGCTATGATTGGAGGTTTTGTTGCCGTCGTCTTATTTTAATCATTATAACTGCCAAAACAGACAGTTTTTAATAACATTTTCAAAATCATTTTGAGTAACACCATAATTTTTTCTGACAGCTGACAAATCATTCTATTTCTGCCAAAATAATTAGAATTATGTGCCTTTTAAACGTTGAGAAAATTGTATAACCTCAATCATTGTTTATTTTATTTTTTATAGAAAAATATAAATGCACTTTCGTCAGAGAATTCAAATTTTGTTGCGTGATTTTGGAATCTATGCTTTACTTTTTTTCATATAAAATAATATTTTAAAATAATAATTTAAAATCTAGTTGTCATGATTCTTCTGATTTGTATTCCGATCCAAAATGAATGCTAAAAATACAACAAAATCAATTCAAAAATCAAAAGAATTCAAGTACTATCAAAACTTGTATCAAAAAATTACATTTTCTGATTGCATTCCAAATGCTTTTTCGGATGATTATTTTTCATCAAATGAATATAAGAATTACTCAACAAGTCGATCCTTGTTCCGACTACACGAAAGAACAGAACCAACAAAGCAGACAAGCTCAGCTCGTCTTCAAATATTCTTGAAAATAAATGGAAAAATAATTTCTCATAAAAAACATATTTCTCTATCGACCGATAAGCCAAAAAAAGTGATATCCAACATTCACGAGTAATACATTCCCGAATTACATTTAAGACAAAAATCCATAAGCAAAAATATCAAAAATAAATTAAAAATGACCCCTAACGAAATGGAGGAAATTAAAAAGTTTATTTTTTTAGTTTTGACTTGACGTAGACTAAAATTCGACCAGGAAATGACAGATTTGAGTAAGATTTAAATTCACTGATTTATTTTTAGTCCCCTCCACAGAATCTGTGACTGAGGAGACTGTAAATAATTAAATTACATTAAAATTAGTTAGAAACAACAAGAAAAATCATCGAAGACTTGTTCTGTCCTTGTTGTAAAACTAGAGAAAATGCATGCACCAAACAAATTGTATCCATACTTTGTTGCATCGACATGATCGAATAAGAAAGCCTTTCATTGTTTATATAAGCATCAATGTCATTTTAATATCGCCGATGTTTATATTTTCTTCGGTTTTCATTTTCTCGCCAGTTTTTGGGATATTTTTCGCAATGATTGGAGGTTTTGTTGCCGTCGTCTTATTTTAATCATTAAACTGCCAAAACAGACAGTTTTTTTAATAACATTTTCAAAATCATTTTGAGTAACACCATAATTTTTTCTAACAGCTGACAAATCAGTCTATTTCTACACCAAAATAATTAGAATTATGTGCCTTTTAAACTTTGAGAAAATTATATAACCTCAATCATTGTTTTATTTTGTTTTTTATAGAAAAATATAAATGCACTTTTGTCAGAGAATTCAAATTTTTTTGCGTGATTTTGGAATCTATGCTTTACTTTTTTCATTAAAATAATATTTTATTCGAATAATATTTTAAAATAATAATTAAAATCTAGTTTTCATGATTCTTCTGACTTGTATTTCAATTCAAAATGAATGCTAAAAATAAACAAAATCAATTCAAAAATCAAAAGATTCAAGTACTATCAAAACTTGTATCAAAAAATTACATTTTCTGATTGCATTCCAAATGCTTTTTCGGATGATTATTTTTCATCAAATGATATAAGAATTACTCAACAAGTCGATCCTTGTTCCGACTACACGAAAGAACAGAACCAACAAAGCAGACAAGCTCAGCTCGTCTTAAATATTCTTGAAAATAAATGGAAAAATAATTTCTCATAAAAAACATATTCTTCTATCGATCGACCGATAAACCAAAAAAAGTGATATCCAACATTCACGAGTAATACATTCCCGAATTACATTTAAGAAACAAATCCATAAGCAAAAATATCAAAAATAAATTAAAAATGACCCCAACGAATTGAGGAAATTAAAAAGTTTATTTTTTTCGTTTTAACTTGAATAGACTAAAATTCGACCAGGAAATGACAGATTTGAGTAAGATTTAAATTAATTGATTTATTTTTAGTCCCCTCCACAGAATCTGTGACTGAAGAGACTGTAAATAATTAAATTACATTAAAATTAGTTAGAAACAACCAGAAAGATCATCGAAGACTTGTTCTGTCCTTGTTGTAAAACTAGAGAAAATGCATGCACCAACAAATTGTATCCATACTTTGTTGCATCGACATGATCGAATAAGAGAGAAGCCTTTCATTGTTTATATAAGCATCAATGTCATGTTTAATATCGCCGATGTTTAATTTTTTTTCGTTTTCATTTTCTCGCCAGTTTTTTGGATATTTTTCGCAATGATTGAAGGTTTTGTTGCCGTCGTCTTATTTTAATCATTATAACTGCCAAAACAGACAGTTTTTAATAACATTTTCAAAATCATTTTGAGTAACACCATAATTTTTTCTAACAGCTGACAAATCAGTCTATTTCTACCAAAATAATTAGAATTATGTGTCTTTTAAACTTTGAGAAAATTATATGTCACGTCCAGGGCTGCGAGCCGTCCAGGGCTGCGAGGTCAATGCTTAAAATGCAAAAAAATATTTTTTTTTAGAAAACTTTTCATTGGAAAAATTATTAATAATAAAAATAAAACTTATTATATAATTTTAATTTAAATATTAATTATAAAAATGGTTCTAGTGGAATTAACACTTGAAACAATTCAAAAATTAAAAATTTCAGTGAATCCTGTTCTGTCCTTGTTGTAAAACTAGAGAAAATGCATGTGATAAAATTCTGTCAAAAAATGTTAATTTATCAGAAGTAAAAAACCAATTTCTACTTTCCAGGAAGTCCAAGACAAAATAATGAACATGGCTGTGTGTGATTCAAGTTCTGTTGTAAGAAATCGAGCAAAAAGCATACTGAATCTACAAATTGGTGTAGAAAAAGTTCAGAAATTGATTCAAAAGTTGATCCAAGGTGACGATTCAGATAAAAAGAAGTCCCTCAGTATATTATCATTCAGTATACTTGTGATGGTCACATTGAAGGGGTCATCAACCAGAAAATCACGGATTTAATCCGACAACTATTCCAAGACGAGAGCTTTTCTATTAGAAAGCTATGTTGTCGTGTTTGTTCTGAAAGTGTCGAGTTGTTTGAACTTTTTGAAAATGAGATTTTCCGTGTTTGCAAATATGATCAATGCGAAAGTGTCAGATTGGAGGCTTTGAACAGTTTGAATATGAATGATGACATTTTAGCAATTATGATGAATTGTAATGAAGAGAAATTATCTTTATTTATTTCAAAAATAATATTAATTGAGGAAAATGAATGTTTTCTAGGACATGTCCTGAGCTTTGTTGGGACTCTGAGTGACATTAATAAACAAATCCGTCAGTCCTTACTCGTTAGAAAAAACTTGCTGAGTAGGGATATTAATAGGTATAAAAGTTGTTATTATTTTTAGAAAAATTAATAATCTGTTAAAATGTTAAATTAATTTTAAATATATTTTTAATAAATATTTATTTCTTAGTTGTTTGTTGTGGGGATTTTTTGTGTTTAGATACTATGAACATATTTGGTAAGAAAAAAAGTATGAAGGAACAGGTATAGACTATAAAAAACAACCAAAGAGCAACGAATGGATATCCCAGATTCGGAAGGAAGGCTACATACTGGACAGACACCTACGTGGTAATAAAACATTAAAAAAGCTATCAGAACTGTAGAAATGGAACGAAAAAAAACAACCACAGAAAACGAAATCAGGAAATACGGCCGTGAAAATAAAATCGACATTTGTAAAGTATATGCCAGACAGTTGGTTGGGGAACGTAAAGCCATATCCCGAATTTACACAGCGAAGGCTCAGCTCAGTTCAATCCAAATGCACATTCGAGAACAACAAGGCAGGGGAATATATTAATATAATCAGGCATTTTGAGGACCACTGGTTGTATGGAAAAGAGTACAAAAGTGATGGCAGCAATGCAGTCGGCAGTGTCCTTGCCTGGCCTGCAGAATACGATGATGAACCTTTCGAAGGAAATGATGAAGGCAGGCATAGTGGATGAGATGATTACGGACACTTTCGACACTGTTCTTGGCGATGCGGAAGACGATCAGATCGCGGATGAGGAGGTCAACAAGATTCTTGAGGAGATTTTTATTGGTTTGATGTTTATTTTTTGTATTTAAATAGATAAGGTTGGTGGGTCAGTTTTGGTCAATCCCGGGGTTGCTCAAAGTACATCTGTCCTCCCAGAGCCTGCTAAAAATATTGATCGTGTCAATGAAATGTGAAGTTCTTTATTTAAATTGACTAATTTTGATTTATGAAATTAGTTTGTCTTAATAAATTTTTATTAAAATTTGTGCTTTTTTATCTTTTGTTTTATGTGAGAGACGATGTATATTTTGGCAAATAATTTGGTTTTGTTTTTTACGACTATCAAGTACAGACAATTCTATTGGAAATGAAGTTGTCATGCTTTAAAAATTATATTGATAAATTATCTATTTGAGAAACAATTAAGACATTAGATTTGCTAAAAAAGACTTTTGAGAGCATGCTAATCAAACACAAGCACGTGATGAAGGTATCAGGTTGTCGGAGATAAAGATATTTGGCTTATTGAACTGAGCTATTATTGTTCTAAATTAGATCTTTTGTTTTTAGTTAAAAAATTAAAAATAGTGCCAAGTAACTGAAATTTGCGAGTAACTAAATTTTTTTATATAATTTTATTTTCGAAATATAAAATAGCTTTTTGGAAATTCATTGGAAAAGAATTATTCGTTAATTATCACGTTCATAACAATTTTTATTAAAAATTGAAAATTACAGCTTATTTTTAATTAAAAAAATTAAAAAATGTAATTGATTAAATTTACGAGGATGACAATTTTCAGATTAGGCAGATATTTTTGATGAAATACCTTAAATTGAATAAAATGACTTAAATAGAACAATATTTATTAAACACTTTGTAATAAAATGATGGCTTAAGTTCGTTCTAATTAACAGGGCTAAATTTTATTAGACGTGTAATTTGTTCATGACAAATCGATTAGACAGATATGATAATTTTCGGAAATGACAATATTCGAATTTCGGTCTTTGGCCAAAATTTTATGAAGAACTGAAAACGAGCGCTCCACCGAACACGTAGTGGCCTGACACTGTAGTAGTTGAAACTCTTTCAAAGACGAAAAAATTCAATCTCCGTCAACAAATTTTAGAATTTCATTCGAGTTAAATCTTTTCTCAATATATTCATTTATTTTACATGTATCTTCATTTAAATTGAATTTTCTCAGAAAATTGTATGGTTGTGTGGAATATTCATTCCACATCTCTTTTAAATCATTAAAAAGTTCTTTATTTTTTATTGATTTCATTGCTCTCCGAATCAATATGAATTTTCCTTCTAGCGAATTACATATTTCCAACACTCTGGGATAATTTTCTGGTAGTACTTGATTGCTCGGAGCCAGTTTCCTCATCTAGTAACAATAGGTTCTAGAGATAGTCCTATTTCATCAAATAGTTTCCTTCGACTATTATTTTTAAAAACAAGTTCTTTTATAAGGGCAATTAAGTTATCCACTACTGGATAATTTATTTTTATCCTTAGTGTACAATAGTGAATAAAATGTGCAATACATGTTACGTGGAATAAATTAGGATTTTTTAGTGTTTTTCCGGCTGAAATCATAAACTTTGACACGTAGGTTTTTCCTTTAAGTAAAATTTTTCCTTTACATTTGCACATGTTACACATCGAATCGTGTCATCCATAATCGTATCATCCATAAGCTGACATACAATTGATACATTCGGCAAAGAATCTTATGGTATACAATCGATAAGATAGCTGATTTGAAGATCCGTTATTTTCCCAATAAGAATATTTACATATTTTTTTACCGGAATGAAAAAATTGATTAACGCAGGATTCCTTAGTTTATATAAGGGAATATTTCTGAAAGAAATTATTCAGACAGATTTAGTGAAAATCATTAGTAGTAGGAAGAAACGTTTGAATCGTCTTTTTTTAATACTTAGAAATTCTTTTTCAAAATTAATGTTGATTAATTAAACGGGGGGAAGCCGACGCGATCGAGAAAGAGTTAGACCGTACTATTGCGAGGGATATCCGCACGAAAAACCATCTCGATTCACGGGCCTCGCCAGTGAGAGAGGACATGCGAAACCCGATCTCCTGACTTTATTGACTTTTTTCTCTACTAATGACAATAACATCATCCCAAAGTTACATGCCTTTCTGATAGTAGTAAGTTGAACAACCTGCGACAAGGAGAACTCCAAGATCTGGTAAAATAAGTCTTTTTTTCATTTTCCTCCTGTTTAACGAGAAAATTATCAGAAAAATTGAGGTAAAAGGCAATGGAGATTACACTCGAACCTATGGGGAAAAAGATGAGTCAGAACTGGTCTCAAATCGAGCATATCACGACTATGAGAATTATGAGACCTATCAACTCGGCATTGTCCTTTTGGGAACCGAAATCAGATTTCACCGTGATCACGGGGGGTCGCTCCAGAATGCTTATGTCGTCATCAACAAAGGCGAACTTTTTTTAAAACAGCTTTTAATGGCACTCTATAATTTTGAAAATATCTTCATCTACGAAGAACATTTAGAAAGAAAACTTTTTCATCACTATGAGATTTCCATGTTGAAAATGCAAATTAAGCATTATTATGTTAGCAATGTACCTAAAAAATTAATCGTGATGGTCAAATTGGGTCTCGTTGAAAAAAACACCATGAAAAAAAGACAATTCATTAAAGAAAGAGAAGTAAAGCTCTCAATTGCACGCATACTTAAACATCAGGGTTGATACAGGAAGATAAGTAATTTATTTTTTCATTTAATGCAAGTAATTAAGGGATACGCCATGAAAATTATTGTTTCGCAAACGGAACTTGTCAAACTGATTGAAACCATTCGAAAAGTTGTCTCTTTTAAGCCAGCAATTTCTATTATGGCGAAATTTTAATAGAATCATTTGATGTTATTATGCGAGCGCAGACGAAAGCAAACATGATTGAAGAAGAAGCAATCACCCTTCTTTTAAAGCGGTTCTTTAATTCATGGGAGAGATAACTGCTTAAGATATCAAAATTGAATTCTCGACAAGAAATTGCTTACGTGTGCAGAGAAGCCTTGAATTTCGTTTTAATTTATTCATAAAAATGAATTTCCTGCACGTCCTGGTATGAACCAATGACAAAGCTTTGCTCTACCTGTAAAAAATTCAAAGAAATGCTAACCAAGTCAGTCCTTAAAAATGAGACTAATAAGCTCGTCTTTTGCAACTTTCGAAATTATGTGAACAAGGCTGTCACGTTTAGCTTGGCAGTTAATCTAATCTATGGAAAAAATTGTGCAGGAAAAACGAACCTTTTATAACCTATCTATCTACCTAGTACAAGGAGTTCTTTTTGCACATCTCACTTAACAGACCCAATTCGAAAGAAAAGCCAAATATACATTTTAATTCAGTTTGAAAAAGATGGGATTGAACAATTCCTTACGATTGGGTTTGATAAAATTTCAAAAATTCACTATAACGCAACCATACTGAGCAATTTTTCACATTTACTAAGTCTTTTCCCCTCTGTTCCCTATGCTTTTGTTGATAGTCAACTAATTGCTGGAGCTCCACTAGAGAGGCGTCGCTTTTTAAACATTCAAAAACCCTAAACCATTTTTGACCAAGTTAGGATATTTTCATTGTGGAATTTGACTCGAAATTCTATAGTTCACTTGACCTTAATACGAGATAACTATTAAATCTGCCTACATTTCAATTAGCTCCACCTTATATGATACACATAAAGCAAATGCAGTATCTATTTCCATGGGTGACGGAAATATTTTCATACTAGGCAGATCTTCCTTAAAATCATTAAAACAAGTTTCGAATTCATCGATTAAGTCACTAATAACAGAAATTTTCATATTATTCATCATCGCTGTGGTTTAAAAGTATTGGAAAATGAATGGTAACTCTACTTGCAAATTGTATTTTGAAAATTTGTAGTTTTTCAATAAATGTAGATCCAGTCCGTATAATTCATGACATATTTTGTTCTTTGGTGCAGAGAAGTATTCAAAATCAAAAAGTGTGTATCCCTAACCCTATTCTGGCTTACGAAACAATTCTGCGACCATTTTTTTGATATTTGAAACTCCAGATGTTCACGCTTCCGCGTTATTTAATTCGTGTCGGTTCTAACTCTTCGCAAAACCTTGTCCTCAATGTTGAATACACAGATGTCATTTACCGCATACGACGTTGTCGAATGCACCGTTGAGTTATATGAACTTGTTATCCTGTCTATTATCGAAATCCATTTATAATCAAAATTTTCAGACAAACATATGGAGGGCAACATATATTTTGAGGATTGGTTCAGTCTTTCTACCTGCCTCTGCACCAAAAAGTACCTTGCACGACCTCTCATGTGGTTTATCCTGTACTCCTTACATAATCGGGAAATCCTTTCGTTTACAAATTCCTTCCCATTGCCCGTATGAAGAATTAAAAGTTTTCCAAACATTAATATTATTTTATTTATTGCTTTGGACACTTCCATAGCTAATTTGAACAATAGTGGTGACGTCCAACAAAACTTGAGAATGAATCAAAGCCAACCAAAAGCCATGCGTAATTTTCGTTCTCATGTGCATAATGACGTAAATCCACTAGATAAAAAATATATCTAATATAAGACTAAATAATGATGGCTTCTCTCATGCTATAGGCTCTTATGGGCTTAATTGCCGGCCCGGTATTCATAAGATTTTTCGACAGACATTAAAAACAGGATTTGAAAACAAACATAACCTCACTTAGGCAAGATCCATAAACAGTATCTTTAAGAAAAAAAGCAGTTTGTCTTGTCTAGATGCCCATTTTTAGATTGAGATTTTCGATAAAATTTTATTTTCTTCTATTTCTTCGAAAATGAAGGTACATAATAAGATCCCGTATGTTTTAAAATAAACTACGTCTTTTTTGGAGTCGGACAATCTAAATAATGATGTAGTCCTCCTAGAATTCGACTCATTCTGATTCTGAGTCATTCCATCTGGCAATACACCATCTTTTTCTGTAACGTTAATAATATAAACTTCATAACACAAAATAATGTTAACGAGATCGGAAAATTTCAAATCTCAAATGAAGTCAGCCATTCTAAAAAATTAAATTTTCTTTCTTTTTTGAACTAAAAAATCTAAATTGATAAATTTCGTGTTTATATTCATTTAATTTTTTGATAATTTAGCCAGGCATGTACGCCATAGGTCAACACGGGTAACACCATGGCGTTAAACACGCGTAGCCAGGCACTTTTTCGCAGCCGGAAAGCACGCAACGCGCCTAATCGCTGCATTGCACGAATTTTAAAAATGTAATTCAAGTCGCTAAAAAATTAAATGACATTTTTATGGATTATGAAATATTTACAGTCTGATAACGAGACAGAATTCAAAAATTTTTACATTTCTAATTTGAGTAAAGAATTCAAAATTGCTCAAATTCATGAAAGGTCGAGCAATCCTCAGAGTCAGGGAATAGTTGAACGATTTAATCAGACAATCACGAGGAGTTTATCCAAATTGATGTCCTTGGATGATAAAAAAGAGTGGATAAAAACATTCGAAGAGCTGAATTTTTGTACAATCAGAGAGCTCGTTCATTTATGTGTAAATTGCATTTTTTTATTTTCTAGGCCTTAGTCCATTTTAAATATATGGTGGTATTCCAGGATTGAACACTACTGTTGAATCAGATGTTAAGAAAAATCCAAAAAGTTCTGATATAAAAGAATTGGAAGTTGTATAAAATCCCGACATTTATAATAAAGGTTTTTTTTATAAATTTTGAGAGAGTGATTTTGCAGTTTTTATATTATTTGTCTCGAAATTTTAAAAGCAACGAGAACTTACATTCAATCCGTTATACTGAAAAAAAACTCTCGAAAGTATGTAATTGAACACAAGCATGCATCTGGTGAAGAATACGCCTCTGCTACCGACCAAATTGTGGACCTGGTATGCTATCGGGACAGGTCAATTGAAGCTATAAGACATATAAAAACTTTGTCAGAGGGGAGATAGGGCGCTAGCCTAGCCGCAAATTTTCCCCCTTAAAAAGAAGAATGTTTTTTTAATAATAAGGAATCAAAGCCTTAATCTAGATCGTTTGCAGACGGTGGAAGTGGAGAAAAGGAGGAAGTATGACCTCCTTGACATTAAGCTAGTGTCGATGCATCAGTGCAAAGGCCATGTCATTTCGTGTGTGATAACATGGGATGGACTGGTCACTAATTACCATAAGGGGTACTTAAAAGAACTGGGTGTAGATAAATCTCTACAGGCTTATATGGAGTCAACTGTTCTTAAGAGGACCCTGGAGAGTGTCGTTTGATCGCCAATCCAGTCCTCCCCCCTGGCTTATAGTAGGTATGATGCATTTGTGATTAGTTTCTTTCTATTAATAAAGTTATTTTTGAGGAGAATTATTAAATTTAGTCAAAATGTGCAAGCTTTCCATGACTTTTTGGCCCCACTGTATGGCGAATGATTGGAATAGTCATACTCCGAGGGGCCTCATTTTCGATCCAAGCAGCAAGCTTCTTAAATTAAATTAAAAAAAATAATTAATTGAATCAGCATAGCAATCCTTCTATGCTGTTCCATTAAAGATGAAAAAAAGTATTAGAAAGTATAAATCACCCAGATGCCTTAAAAATATTAGAACTGATGATTATGGAGTAATGTTTTTAAATTATACATGTAGGTTATATACTATGCATATAAAAATGCATGGATAACTAGTAATATTTCCAACAATTGATTACAAAAAAGTAATAATGAAATGTTTTCACAAAATTTAATTGTTCTTGATAATGCTACGTGTCAAAGATTTGATTGCAAGGAATCATTTCGTCCATTCTCAGGACATGTCCAAAAAGTCTCCAGCGAGCCTCGGAGTGAAAATGGGGAGAGACTATTCGGATAAATTTACTACCGGGATTGGTTCTCCGCAAGGGAACTCTCTTTCGCCAGTCCTCTTTGTAATCTATTTAGAATCCGCATTAAGGGATGTTAGAAAGGAATTATTATAGGCACTTTCGCGATGCCATGGATCATGACAAAGCTTGTGCAGCACAGAAAACAATACGAGTAATTAGTTTATTCCATTTCCCGCGATATTGGCCGACGTCCCGTAGTGCATCGAAATCGTCCCCGTTCTACAGTTCTTTACCAGCCCTCTTTAGGTCCCTATCCAGCGTACCCGGGAGAGAATTTCTTGGTTATAATAGGTATAATTGATCAAATATATATTTTAGAAATAGTTTTACTCAACCTTACCAAACATAAACTTGAAGTAATCAAAAATATTCAAATAGATGTTTTTTATATGGACCGATTTCAGAAATCTGAAAAAAGATACAGAAAATTAGCAGAACAGTTAATTTTCGAGGAGGAAGGGATAAAATACAAAAACCAGAGGTTACGCTTTTTTCCCCAAGAAGAAAAGGAACTTAAACTAAAAACTATCGAGGTGATCGTTACATAATTATTATAGATTAAACATATGAGGACACAATCAATCGATCAAAAGCTGGATTAGCTCAACTAGTGCCTCAAATGGGTCTTTTGAAAACCATAAAGACTTTTATCAAGAAATCGTTTATAAATATAACATGGACTAAGAGAACACCTTTTGGAATTTTTATGCGAGGAAATAATCTAATCCCGGAGGAAATAAGATCGGCGTTATTATCATTCGAAGGAAATGAAGCGGTCGAATTATGTCAATCGGAGATAATTGATCCGATTATTTCGAAAACAAGGACGATTCTTTGAATCAAGAAAGTGTATATGAAAGCCATGTTCTCGCTGGAGAAAAAATGAAAGGGAGGCGGAAATGGAAATTTGATGAGGATTTAGCCGTAGGAGATAATGTTCTACTCAGACACGATATTGATGCAAATCCGAATAATCGAAAATATCCCTTGTACGATCAGATCGATTCAATTATATACGAAATATCCGAAGTTGATAAAGACACGTGCACACTTAAAGATCTGAATGACGTAGTGAATTCTATTTCACTGTAAAACGTCCTCCAATCATCGAACAAATTATAAAAGAATGCGAAATTTGTAAATTTGCCCTACCATTGAAAGTATTTTTTTTTTAAATACCTAGGTGTCGGATTCTAATTACCATGTAACTGCAGGAAAACCCAATGAAAGATTCCAGGCGGATCTTATTGATGTTAGAAGATATAAAGAGTTTAACGATGGATGTAATTGGATACTGACAATTATTGACATCCACAGCAAATTTGTTGTCTGCAAATCTTTAAAAAATAAAACTGCTTCTGGTAAGACTTAAAATTTAATTGAAGAAGTGGTGAATAAATTCCAAAAATTGTTTTATCAAATTGGATATTGTCAGATCTTGCAAACGGACAACGGGTTGGAATTCAAAAACCAACTTATGGCTCAACTATGCGAGGAAAACAAAATTAAGCATATTTATGGAAGGCCAAAGAGGTTTAACCAAACCTTATGCCTATTCAACTGGGCGTGGGCGTGAAAGGAGCTTGCGAAGAAGCCGCCCATGGCATACGGCAGCTGACTTCTGCAAAATGTAATGAAATCCCATTTCTCCTTAAAATTGATGTCAAAAACGCGTTCAACTCGATTCGGCGCGATCATACCCTTGAAACTGTCCGAAGCCGTTTCCCTGCCTTATATCCGATCGTCCATCTGTCTTACGCCTCCCCCAGCTGTCTCTTGTTTGCCGACAATGTTATTATGTCCGAAACTGGTATTCAACAAGGCGACCCTCTTGGGCCTCTTTTATTCTCACTCGGTGTTGATCACATTGCCCGCCAATTGTCCTCTGAGGTCAACATTTGGTACCTCGATAATGTTACTCTTGGTGGGGCTTTGGAGATCGTCAAGAATGATGTAGAAAAAATTATTTCTGGTTTTGCTTCCATTGGACTCGCTTTGAATGGATCCAAATCTGAGCTGATATGTTTGTCTGCGAGCCCTTCAGAATTCAAACTTATTTTTTCCACCTTATCTCACCACATTGAAGACCTGTGCATCACCCAGCTTGATGACCTTATCATTCTGGGTTCTCCAATCAATAGCAAGTCTACTAGGAAGGCTTTATGTAACAGGCTCGAAGAATTGGAAACTCCATTCTCCCGCATTTCCAAACTTGAATCCCATTTAGGCCTTTTCTTGCTCAAGAACTATCTCTTTATACCGAAGCTAACTTATCTCATGCGCTCATTTTTAGAAAAAGTTACATTTTCCTATAATACTTCACATCACACACCAATAAATGAGACGCCGTTCAAAAAGTTTAGGGGTATTTCTGGAATTAACACCGTGATTAGTGAAATACCAGGTTTTTATTTCATTTATAATTTAGATGAAAATATTGAGGCATCGTTAGAAACAAATAACACTATTTTTAATTTTTCGTCCCTAGATATGAATTCACCGTATTTTAAAAGAATGAATAAAAAGATGGGAGTGCAGACTATGATTTTGAAGAAGGGAATGACGTATAATTAATTAGTAACATTATAGGTTCGAATATTAGAAGATTATGGAACAAATCCATCATTAAAACTGAGCAGATTTGAATCCCCATATGAAGAAAAGGGAACAGTGAAAGAAGTAATGTCAAATAACAGATTACTAGTGTGTTACCATTCCTAACATTTAGATCGAATTCAAAAATGAGACTAGGATCGTTACTATGAACAGAGTTAAAAAATGTTAATTTTTTTAAGTGTTAACATGTCATTAGTTTTTTTTGATTGATACAAAAATACATCAATTAAAATACATCACCTGTCAAACTGATGGTCGCCAGCGTGGATCGCGACATAATAAAATACGTAATTGATTCGGAAAAATTGGTGATGCCGGTTTCTGCAGACTCTTGGTAAAATTCATTAAAACCAAAAATTGATAAAAATTGAATAAATCGACTTAATTCCATTATCAAGTTATTTTTAATTAATTATCAGGTTATTTTCGTTTGATTTTAATAAATTTTTAAGGGGGTATTATCCAACCTGGGGCACTTAATAACTAGATTGTCTGATTTTTATCATTTAAATTAAAAAAATAATTGAACCAGCATGACACATGGGAAAATAAAATAAGATTAAATGATGAAGATGAAAAGATTAAATAATAAAGATGGAAAAATAAAAAAGTAAAGGTGAAGAATTAAATAGTAAAAATGAAAAGATATAAATGATGAAGGTGATAAAAAAGATTAAATTATCGTCGAAATAAAACCAATTCAATTACAGATTATCCTATATTATAAGAACTTCTGTAAATCAACAATATATTTAATCCATTTTAAACAGAAAATAAAAATTCAACCATTAATATCAAATAAAAGATGATTATATAAACAAAAATATCCACAACAACCAAATGAATTATTAGTAGCAACGTGGTTATTTGATTACATTAGGTTTTCCAAAATAAAAATTAAGTATATTAAAACGAATTTTATTATAATATGTCACATGCCCTGTTCGTTACCATGCCCCCGCTCGTTACCATTGCTCTAAATTTTTAAAATTTCAATTTAAATATTAAAATGATTGAAATATATTTACTTATTAATTTAAAAATTAATAATATTATGGATTTTATTTTTTCAAGCTTAACCACCATAGAAGAAAGAGTGGATCGGCAAACGACGACTTGTACGTCACTTCGTCTGAGGATGTATGAAGCCTTTGTCAAACCAATCCTGACATATAATTCGGCGACCTGGGGAATGTCTAGTACTGAACAACGTGGACTCGATTCTTTTCACCGCAGGCAACTTAGATCCCTACTGGGATTGAACTGGCCTATAAGAATCAACCAGGAATCGCTATACAATAGATGCAGAACTGGCCCTCTGAGTGTGGAAATTGTTAATATGCGGTGGAGGTTATTTGGCCATATTCTACGAATGGACATGCTTGCCCCAGCTACATAGCAATGGAGGGCTACTTCCTGAAAGAGGGATCGAGCTTCCGTGGACGTCACGTGTTACGCTGCCGGAAACACTTGACGGAGACCTGAAATGTGTGAAGAAAAGGCTAAGGAGTGGGAGGATCTGGACGAGCTGAGGAAAACTCGCTCACGAAGAGAGGAGGTTGGAGGAGGCTGGTTCAAAGGATTGTTTTTAATGCTGCACGAGTAAAATTATAACTAATATGATTCTACGTATGTTGCAAATAATAATAATAATGCTTACCATTATCATTAAAAAACAATAAATTAAGCATGCTGTTTTATCTCATGGTTATGGTTAGGGTATAGGTTAGGGTTAGGGTATAGGTTAGGGTTAGGGTGAAGGTTAGGGTTTGGGTGAAGGTTAGGGTTTGGGTGAAGGTTAGGGTTTGGGTGAAGGTTAGGGTTAGGGTGGTGAAGGTTAGGGAATGGTTGGGTTTAGGGTTTGAAAAAATTTAAAGTAGAATTTTCGAATGGAGATACAAAGATTGTTCACATGAAAAGAATCAAAAAAGGACAATTTAATTTTTCGTTTAAACTTCAGATCTATATATGATTTTAAACTAAAAAACTGGATAAAGTTTGAGTTTTTTATAAGAGATACAGATGATTTTAAACCTTTATCTTTTTACATTTCAAAAAATGTTTTAAATAAAACTAAAAAACTGGTTAGAGTTAATTATAAAACTATCAAATTATGTGCCTTTAAAGCGTTTCACACAATTCACATTTTTAAAATATGTTTTAATGTGCTATCAGTCAAAATGGTTTGTTGTATAAAATAATTATTTTAATTTATTTGTTTTAAAGCATCTTTTAGTATATCATTAAATTGTACTCTAATTCAGTGTTTCTCAACGTTGGGCCCCAGGCCCACTTGTGGGCCTGAGAAATTTTGAAATGGGCCTGAAGATTTAATTGGGCCTGGAGTGGGCCTCAAAGAAAATATGTTAATACTAATACTAATAAATCTTTATTCGTTATTATTTTCAAATTGATTTGATTTGTTTTTAATTTAATGATATTGTCATATTTAAATTTAAATATTATAGGCCTGATTGTATAGTTCATGTCAAAAGTACACAAGGAAAAAAGGAAGACTACACGCAAATACCAGACTGATTTTTTATTACTAGGCTTCATCCCATCAAGTGCTGATTCTAAGAGGCCTGAATGTGTGGACTGTGGCTTAGTAATGACAAATGTTTCCATGAAGAAATCAAAATTGTTCGCCCATCAACAGTTGAAGCATCCTGCTTCTGTTGGAAAGGAGCGCAGCTATTTCAGGAAGAAAGTGGAGTTACGCCAAAAGAATGCTCCAAAAACTTTAGAATTCTGCTTAAAAAAAGCAAATGAGCATAATAACAAGACACTAAAAGTCAGTTATGCAGTGAGTGAACTGGTTGCTAAGGTGGGGAAGCCACATACAATTGCAGAACGTCTGGTGAAGCCAGCAATGTTGATCTGTGCTAAAGAACTGCTAGGAGAACAGGCTGCCAACATTCTACAAAAAATCCCATTGTCTAATGACACAGTGAAGAGAAGGCAAATTGAAATGGCAGAAAACCTCGAGAAACAGCTTGTGGAAAAATTAAAAGTTTCTAAGTTCTCACTACAAATTGATGAGACAACAATCAACAATTCTGCCTTATTACTTACTTATGTCCGATATATTGATGCAATGGCAATTCATGAAGAAATGTTATATAAAAAAGTTGATTGACACACGAAGCGACACTATATATGCGGCTGTTTACGACTATCTGTACGATAATGGGATCCCTCTGTCAAATCTGTTGCAGATTGCAACAGACGGTGCCAGCGCTATGACCGGCAAACAGAATGGCTTTGTAGCTAAATTAAAAAAAGTTGCCCCTCATATATTGGCAATTCATTGCATCATCCATCGAGAACATCTTTGTGCTAAATCTCTCAATGATGACATGGAACATGCATTGAAAGTCGCTGTTTCAACAGTGAATTTTGTCAAAGCCAATGCTTTGCATGACCGCCTATTTCAACATTTATGTGAACATGAGGACCACCAGAGACTCCTCATGCACACTGAAGTGAGATGGCTTTCCAAAGGAAATTCCCTAGTTCGTCTTGCTGAAATGTGGGATATGGTTCTTATTTTTGTTCATGACATGAAAACACAAGCTTGTAGCAAGAAGCAGAAAGATAAAGCTGAGACTTTGTTTTCAGTGATAAATAACAACGATACAAAAGCAAGGATTTTTTACCTGGCTGACTTATTCGCACATGTCAACCAACTGAACATGACACTGCAAGGGCGAAATGCTAATCTGATAGATAGTGCTGAGAAAGTACGCTCTTTTTTGAACAAGTTATGTCTCTGGAAGATGCATCTTCAAAAAAATGAATTTGCTTATTTTTGTAATTTTGCCAAAACTGCTCCGAGCTCAGAAGTAATCGCAAGCTGCACTGACCACTTGAAATGCTTGAAAGAAGATATGACTAGAAGATTTAAAGATATCATCGAAATGAATCCGCCTAGTTGGATTATAGATATAGCACATTTTGACGTATTAAGTGAAAAAGACATTGATCCTATTATTGCTGGAGAACTTCTTGAACTGAAGGAGAACAAAGTATTAATGAAAAATATTGAAAGGGATGGCTTATATGGATGGATGAAAGTAGAATCGATTCATCCATTACTCTTTGAAAAAGTTGTTCCGTTTGTACTTGGCTTTCCCACCACTTGGTTGGTTGAGACAGGATTTTCTGCAACAAACGATTTACTCACAAAAAAACGCAATCAATTGCAGATTGAGAAGAGAGGAGACTTACGTTTGAGGTTGAACCAAGATCTGGAAATTCAACTTGACAAATTGATAGATAGACATCAAGAGCAGTGTAGTCATTGACATTTTAATAAGATTTTTTATGTTAATAAAAATACTTTTTTGTTAATCAAAGTTTTATTAAAGGCAATGGGCCTGAGATTTTATATGACCCTGAAAATGGGCTCAGGGAAAAAAAGGTTGAGAAACACTGCTCTAATTGACCTAATATATAGGTTGAATTTTATCGTTGTGATGTGATTATAATTTTTCTAAAAAATTGAAAAATCATTAATCAATATTTTCAGAAATTAATTCGGAGGTAACGAGTGGGGCCATAGTAATCCCGAGGCATGTGACATAATATAATTAAATTATAATTTTTGAATTTTATAATCTGGACCATCTTCACGGACGGCGCTTAGATGCTCGAGAGACTTGCATAACTCCAAAGTTTCTTGCCAGTTTAAGATAATGTGACTATCCAAATAGTATGACTATTTCAAAAATATTTATGCAATCAGTCCCTCTGATGGGACACGTCCTGAGGTAGACCCGACATCCTGATTTTTAAAATACATTACAGTCTTTCCAAAACGTCCCGGAAGACTTCTTGCTAAAAGACTGGAATAGTAATGGCTGTGGAGAAGGACTATTACTTGGACTTGAGGCCAAGACGAATGAGGTTTCCCAATGAGGCCAAGACGAGCAGGATCAGCACTGGCATGTGCATAACCAGGAAGGGAGGTTCACAAATATTTGCCAGTTTAGTCACGTGCTTACGGAATATGCACTCAACCATCCCCAAAAGTAAACATCAGTCATTAAAATATTCAAAAAACCAACAAAATAGTTTCCCTCGTATACATGCTTCTGCCAAAATATTGATAAAACGTGCACACAAGTGCCGAATCAGACCATCTGTGTGAACAAGGCATTGTTTTAGGAGAGAATATTTTTGCAGAATTTTCTCAAATATTCTTCCTGCTGTTTTAAATATTTTTTATTATTATTATTATTATTAGCACTGTCATAGGAACATAATGTAATTTAAACTAATTAAGTTCCCACATGTGCCACATATGAGACTATCTTTTCGGTCATAATTTTCCATGATGTGCGGTTGTATGCTATACTCCTGAGAGTATCTAGGTCGTCTCCATTTTTCAGTTGTCTTTTAACGCGTTGTAGTTCTTTGAGATTACAATAGGTAATGTATTTCGTGGGCGTCCTCGGGACGCAGATCTTTCGTCCTTTGCGTAATATGATTCCATTGCCCAGTTAGCATAAACATCCTGGTCGAGTCTTAGAATGTGGCCCAATAGGCGCCAACGTGCTTCGGTAATGTCCACACTGACGGGTCTGCTGTTGCAGATATTGTATAGGGTGGAGTTCTTGATTTTCTTTGGCCAGTTGATGCCAATAAGAATTCTAACTGTCTTCTATGGAATGCATCAAGAGATTTTGATTCAGACTCAGATATTCCCCATGTTCCTCCGTTGTACAAAAGTATGGGTTTAATAAAAGCATTGTATAATTTGGCACGTAAGGCCGTTCCAACCTCGCGGTTTCGTAGCCAAGTGGTCCGCAGTTTGTTAAGTGCAACAGTCGATAGCATCTTTCCTCATAATGTCTTCACTATCTCCTAAAAGAGTTCCAACTTTTTCGAGTTTCGCCATTTTTCGTCTGTTCTATTTGCCTCCGGTTGATTGTTACATATTCGGTTTTTTCTATGTTCACTTTTAAGAACCATTTTTCCAGTGCCTGAGGAGCAATGTTCAGCAGTTCTTCGAGAGTCGACTTATCATGAGACAAAAAGTCTACATCGTCGGCATATATCACTTCAGTTATTGAAGTAGACTTCACTAGTTTTCTCAGATCTCTTAGTGCCGCTTCAAGATAGACAATGAATAGTACAGGTGATATTGAATCACCTTGGGGCGTCCCAATGCTTGTTTTGAAAGATTGATTGTACGGGTCCGATCTTCACCGTTAACTCGGTGTCTATAAGTAGTGCTCGAACCATTCTGATCGAGTCATTGTCAAGAATAGTTTTGAGGATCTCCATTAGCTTGTCTCTGCGGATTGTATCAAATGCCCTGCTCATATCAATGCCCAATATTGTGGTCGCCATTTTAAATTTCTGAGATATGGCACAGATCCATCTATGTCCCCATACTACATCTGCAGTTGATCGCCCAGGCCTGAATCCACTTTGGCTAGCCGACAGATATTCATTAACAGGGTCCTTAATACGTTCCAGTGTTACGAGTGAGAAGATTTTCCTTATTGTGTTCAAGAGTATGATTGGGCGAATGTTGTTAAGAGGACCTTGCGGCTTGTTGGTTTTTGGAGAGGAATTAGCGTTCCTTTCCCAATAGGCGGTATGGTATTTCCATGGAACATCTCGTTCAGGAGATTTGTGATTATAGTTGAGATCTCCATTGGGGAGTACTTTATCAATTCACCGTTGATGTTGTCTGGACCCGCCGCACGGTTGTTTTTTATTTTTTTATAGCCTTCAAAACTTCAAGGTGTGTTATTTTGTTGTTTAGATAACGTTCTTCACCCTCATCGAGAGCATCGGCCCTGCCATTGAATAGTATTTCGAAGTGGTCGGCGATTGTATTTACCATTTCGATTGGGTTTCCAATTGTTTTCCCATGTTCATCGTGCACAACCAGTTTTGTTTTCTGTTGTCGTCGGCGTAGTAGTCTGATGCTGCGTACATTTGCGCACCATCCTTTAAGTCTTCAACTTCTGATATTCGAGAGTTTAATAAAGCTTTCACGTATTTAAGATTTTCCTTCTTGATTGTTCTCGATATTTTCCTACGTTCTCTTTTGAGTTTTTCCTTTGCCTCCTTGTCGTTGGTGTTTTCAATTTTCAGTTGGATGGCTTTTTGTTTTGTTGCCATTTCGGCAACATTTGGATTCAATGGGTTTGAGTGGTTTCTGAATGCAGTCGTTCCAATGGTTTCCGTTGCAGCTTGTGTATTATGAAAAATAATTTTTTATCTAATTGTAAGTTAAATTAATTAACATTTATAATTCTCATTACACGTTAAATTGTATTTTTGTGATGCGTCGCTGTGTTAGACTTTCTATCAACGAAAAAATTTCTATACTACGTTATATTCTGACAACCCATTCGTTTTTTGCACCTCAAATTTCCAGGATTTTTCTTCACGGTTAAAAAAGAAAATTTCTCCGAGAACTATAAACGACCTTAAATCAAAATCGGACCTTTTGAATAGGACTGACATCAAAAAATTAAACATAACGAGAATTCCAAAACTCAAATTTAATGAAATTGATGTAGCGATGATAACATGGATTAACTTAATGGAATCTAGAGGAGCAATTCTATCAGATTTGATGTTAATTGCAAAAGCTCTTAAATTTGGAAAAAAATTTTCCAGAATTTAAACCAAGTCGTGGGTGGCTAGAAAAGTTTAAATTACGAAATGGTATCAAGTTAAGAAAATTTCACGGAGACAGTGGATCAGTAAATCATGATGAAAAATCTATTACTGATTTTAATGAAACAATGAGTTTAAAAATTGAACAATATGGATTGGACAATGTTTATAATGCAGATGAAACTGGTGTTTTTACAAGGCGATTCCTTCCAAAAGTGTGTGCACCAAATCACGGCCTGGAATAAAGTTGTCGAAGGATCGATTTTCGTTACTATTATGCGCAAATTGTTCTGGTTCCGATAAAAGAAGGCCTGTGATGATAGGAAGATTCAAAAGTCCAAGGTGTTTTAAAAATTTCAACATTGGAAAATATGTTACCTACACCCATTCCAATAAGGCATGGATGAACCGTGAAATTTTTAACAAGTGGCTCAGTGATTTTGATTCTGAACTTGCAAAGAAAAAAAGAAAAATTCTACTTGTAATAGATCAATGTCCATCTCATCAAATTATTGTCACGTTAAACTCAATTGAAATTCTTTTTTTGCCTTCTAGAACATCCTCGCTCTTGCAACCAATGGATCAAGGAATTATAAAATGCTTAAAGCCGAATTTACCAATTTGAAAATAAATGATATAATCGAAAAGGTCGAGGCAGGGGAAAATTTCAGAATGCAATTAATGGAATCACCCTTAAAACTGCTGCGACATTAACATTCTTCGCTTGGATAAAGTTACTCCTACGACCATCAAAAATTGTTTCCGTCATGCACAATGGATAAAATGTGAAACAATCACAATCAACAGTGAATCTAAGAACTACGAAAATAATTATGAAGAAATAATTAAGAAATTTCAAATTGACGATCCAATATCTTATAGTGAATTTGTTGATTACGGATATACTGAAAATGAAGAGCTAATCGAATTTTTAGACAAATCTGAACAAGCTGGTACATTACAGTCAAAAAAAGTTCAATCAGTTAGTGATTTATTAATAATTATACTTAGGAAACAATTATTGAAGAGGAATCAAATGAGAAAAAAGTTGATCTCTCAGAAGCCTTCAGAGCTCTAGAGATTATTAAAACTTATGCTTCTCAGGTAAATGCAGATATAGATGATCATGAAAATATTATGCGAATTTTTTTTTTTTTTTGATTACTAATGGTTTATAAGGTAAAGAAATCACTAATTAAGAGGCGGAACCGCAGCCGAGAGGAGGATCGAGGAACAGTTCCCCCTTAGAACTGCGAGAGAGATGCGCTCAAAAAGCCACATCAGTTCACGGGGGTCGTTCCTTGCCCTTCCCAATGACCTTCCGATCTTCGAGAGGAAACGGAGAGTAGACGGGCCAAGTACACCGGAAGTTTCCACTGACACCGGTTCGAAGATGAAACGGTCCATCAGGGAGGCGTACTTAGATGCCTTCTTCGTCTCCGCCCTCTTGGCTGCTGAGCCAGCCTCGACCGCCGACAAGGAAAGACATGATGATGCGAAAGTATCAGAGCATGTCGCATCCCAGACGATTGCTTTCCCGTTTTTTTTTTTTTTTTCACGTGTTGGTTCTTGTGGTGTTTTCTTGTCTCGTTCCTATCTCGTTCTAAATCAATCCACCCAATCCAATCTTCCTTTCTTATTTTTCTTTTTTTTTTTTCCAATTTACCCCCTTTTTATCTTTCTTTCCAATGTTGTTCTTCCCTCTATTTCTTGTCTCTCTATCTCTCTATTTTTCTTTCTCAATCTTATCTTTACTCTATCTACTAACTCACTTTTATCACTCTCTATCTTTTCATACCTCTTCAATGGCCCACAAGCATTTTCTCCATGAAAACACCCCATGTGGCATTTGCCTCTCATCCTCCTCCAAAAAGAACGGTCTTCGCTGCTCTTCGTGTTTCACCTTCCTCCACCTTAGCTGCCTTAAAATCCCAAAAAAATCCGCAGCTATTATCCCAAAACTACTCTGCCCTTCTTGCCTTCCGTTGTCCAGTAACTCCCCTAAAATGTGTGGCGAGATAGATGTCGCAGCTCAAGTCCCATCCTGTCCGAGCGCCGAAGAGGTGCTACTATCTATCTCTCTAATACGTAAAAATCGCTATGTTCTCACTAAGATTCCTAAATCCGCACGCCCTTCGGCGGCTGACGCCCTTTCCATGTTATTCAAAGCGCTCTGGACCTGAAAACTCCGTTCGCTTGGATCCGCGTCTTCTTGTTCCCCCTTTATGCCTTGATTGCCTTACAACTGCAAATCCGACTGCTCCTTATCCTCATTAGTCAAGCATAATATCTCCAGTTTCCTGAACTCTTCCTCCTGTGACCTCTTCCTATCGGAGATTATTACCGACAACTGTCCATCCACTTCTTCCAACATAACTGATTCTTGCCGTGAGGAGTCCAATTCGGCTCCTGACTCAGGCGCTTACCTCGGCCACCGTATCATGGCCAAGCTAATGGAAGGCGACGTACGCGCTGCGCTGAGGGTACTGGCATCCAACGGGGGAGTTCTGGAATCCTCACCTGGTGTGGTCAACACCCTTAGAAACAAACATCCATCGAGCCCATCCGATCTCCGACCTTTTCCATCCACCAATTCAATTCCACTTGGCCCGGCTCTTAGCTTCGAAGCTGTGTGCCAGGCCATAAACTCATTTCGCCAAGCAGTAGCGGAGGATTGGACGGTCTCCGTCCCAGTCATCTTCGCAACCTAATCTCGAGCCAAATCGGTGAATCGGGCAGGCGGCTTGTCAATGTCGTAAATTCTCTTATAAACCAAATGCTTGCTGCTGACATCCCCCCCTTCGCTCGCAATCTCTTGTTCTCGGCCAATCTTCTTCCCTTTTCGAAAAAGGATGGTGGAGTCCGCCCAATCGCGGTTGGCAATGTCTTTCGTCGGTTGGCGTCCAAGATTGCCTGCTGGTCTGTTTCTCCCGACCTGAGCAAAAACTTCGTCCCCACTCAAGTCGGAGTCCCTTCCGGTTGTGAGGCGGCTGTCCACGCCGCCAGGCGGTATCTCTCTACAGCAACACCGAACAGAGTCCTTGTCAAACTGGATATTTCTAACGCTTTCAACAGCGTCCGACGTGATTCCTTATTAGATGCTTGCTTGTCTCGGTGTCCATCAATTTACCGTTATGTCGATCTGTCCTACGGTTCCCCCAGTTCTTTGATTTGTGGTTCTTCAGCCATCTCTTCTGAAAACGGAGTCCAACAGGGGGACCCTCTTGGCCCTCTCCCTGTTCTCTCTTGCTATTGACAGTGCCGTTAAAGCATGCCAGTCCGAGTTCAACGTCTGGTATCTGGACGATGCCACCATCGGGGGCCCGCCATGCTCAATCCTCGAAGATCTGAACATATATAATCCCCGCACTTTTTTCCCTTGGCCTGTCTATAACCCTTCGAAATCTGAGATTTTTAACATCTCTATGATCCCAATTATTTTAACACATCTATCTATCCATTATTTAATTCGCTTCTCCCTATATCAAGGCTGTTACATCCTCTGATCTTATTGTCCTTGGCTCCCCAATCTTTTCCTCGGCTATCCCTTCCTTCCTGGAGCTTAAGCTCACAAAAATACAAGAATCTATAGCCACACTTAAAACAGTCGACGCACATGCTGCCTTCTTCCTGATCAAAAATTTCCTTGCTTTCCCCCGGTTACAATTTTTCTTACAGTCCGCCCCTTGTCACCGCCATCATTGTGCTCTTCAGCACTTCGATCTTTTGCTAAGAAACTCAATTTCGGCTAATACTAATGTCAATTTTGATGATGCCGGGTGGCAACAAGCGATCCTGCCAGTCCGTCACGGCGGACTAGGTCTGCAAGCTCCTTCTGTTTTGGCTCTCCCTTTCTACCTACCTTCTTCGTCATACCGCTGTAGTCCGCTTGTCCTTAGGATTCTTTCTCCCCATTCCGAATCCGTTCTGGACCAAGAGCTTTCTCATGGTATCGAAGTTTGGTCTTCCCGTGGCTTCGACATTCCTTGCTATCCCTGCTATACAAAGGCGTGGACGGAAACAATGTTTCTTCAGTTATACAATTCGCTATTATCCTCCTGTGATCAACACCGGCGCGCTTGTCTTTTGGCCGCATCCTCCGAATGGAGTGGCGCTTGGCTCAACGCATACCCTTCCGGAAATACGGGAACCCTGCTGGACCCAAAAAGTGTGCAGATTGGCATTTCTCTTAGACTTGGTCTGGACATCTGCTTTCCACACACTTGCCGCTGTGGTTCTGTCGTAGATCGGAAAGGTCTCCATCCACTTTCCTGTCGCAAAAGCCCTGGCCGGATTCCCAGGCATTCTGAATTAAATTCCGTAGTAAAACATGCACTTGAAGCAGCCGGATTTCCCTGTCAGCTGGAGCCTCCTGGCCTTCTAAGGGAGGATGGTAAGAGACCTGACGGGGTCTCACTCCTTATGCGAATTGGGGAAATGTTAAGAAAATCAATTAAAAAAAATAAAATTTCTGATTTTTTTGAATATAAATAATTTTATGTATTCAGTCATTTGTATATAAAAAGAAATACTTAATCTATATTGTAAGTTCATATTTCAACTATAAAATATTATTTAAATTGCCTCTCTAATCCGCCGATTTCTCGAATCCGCCGATTTTTTGGTCGGTCCCAAAATCAGGTTATTTTCGTTTGATTTTAATAAATTTTGATTTTAATAAAATTTTAAGGGGGTATTATCCAACCCGGGGCACTTAATAACTAGATTGTCTGATTTTTATCATTTAAATTAAAAAAATATTTGAACCAGCATGACACATGGGAAAATAAAATAAGATTAAATGATGAAGATGAAAAGATTAAATAATAAAGATGGAAAAATAAAAAAATAAAGGTGAAGAATTAATAGTAAAAATGAAAAGATATAAATGATGAAGGTGATAAAAAAGATTAAATTATCGTCGAAATAAAACCAATTCAATTACAGATTATCCTATATTATAAGAACTTCTGTAAATCAACAATATATTTAATCCATTTTAAACAGAAAATAAAAATTCAACCATTAATATCAAATAAAAGATGATTATATAAACAAAAATATCCACAACAACCAAATGAATTATTAGTAGCAACGTGGTTATTTGATTACATTAGGTTTTCCAAAATAAAATTAAGTATATTAAAACGAATATTTTATTATAATATAATTAAAATTATTAATTTTTGAATTTATATATTCTGGACCATCTTCACGGACGGCGCTTAGATTGCTCGAGAGACTTGCATAACTCCAAAGTTTCTTGCCAGTTTAAGATAATGTGACTATCCAAATAGTATGACTATTTCAAAAATATTTATGCAATCAGTCCCTCTGATGGGACACGTCCTGAGGTAGACCCGACATCCTGATTTTTAAAATACATTACAGTCTTTCCAAAACGTCCCGGAAGACTTCTTGCTAAAAGACTGGAATAGTAATGGCTGTGGAGAAGGACTATTACTTGGACTTGAGGCCAAGACGAATGAGGTTTCCCAATGAGGCCAAGACGAGCAGGATCAGCACTGGCATGTGCATAACCAGGAAGGAGGTTCACAAATATTTGCCAGTTTAGTCACGTGCTTACGGAATATGCACTCAACCATCCCCAAAAGTAACATCAGTCTTTAAAATATTCAAAAAACCAACAAAATAGTTTCCCTCGTATACATGCTTCTGTCAAAATATTGATAAAACGTGCACACAAGTGCCGAATCAGACCATCTGTGTGAACAAGGCATTGTTTTAGGAGAGAATATTTTTGCAGAATTTTCTCAAATATTCTTCCTGCTGTTTTAAATATTTTTATTTTTTGTTTTTGTTATCAAAATTTTTTTAATAATTTAAATAAATATAATAAAATTTTACGTAATATTTTACTATTTATAATAACGTTGCGCATGTTTTTGCTTTTAATATTTTGTAAATATTAATTCATATTATTATTTATATTATTTCAAATGAATGCATATTAATATTTGCTCAGGACTTTCGATTGTTTATAATTGTTAGTTCCGAGTTCTGAATTTATCTTATCAGTATTATAATATGCATTAATTGTTTATTCATGATTTAATTTTGTTTTTTAAATTTTTTACACTACAATCAATTAAATATATACTGGATTTGTCGTTTTTGTAGTTTTATTTTTTGAATTGAGTTATTGATTTTATTTGAATACTATTACGTGATCAATATTTATTGAGTAACCAATCCATGCTATCAAAGCCGCAAGATAAAGTGTGGAAAAGGCACTAAAAGATTTTATCAAAAACAGCAGTATACTGAAAAGCTCAATATGCACCGTAAAGAGTGTGATAAAGAAATGAAAGCTCTTGAGGTTTATATCCTTTTAATGCGAACTTTGCATTCCCTAGGTCTTTAACATTTATTATTATTTTTTGTAATTGTTTAATCAGGAATTCAGATTATTCGTGAATTTTGAAACAGATAAATCCAAAAAACGATCAAATTTGTTGGAATAATTTCTACATCTTGTACAATAAACTAAGAAATAGTATAAAAAATATCAACTTTGACTTAGAAGAATACTTTCAAATATCTTTGAAATGATATTCGTGTCCGGAGAATTAGAACTAAAATAATCATTATTAACATACATATTATTCTTCTCAAAATATGAGGGTACTTGCGATTATGTAATGAATTGCGTATTCTCATATCCTCATGATTCAGTTTTTCGAGAATATTCATAAGAGTCTTGCTGTTGCTTATCTTTTATCGTGTTGAAGAGATCTGTAATTAATTTAAACAAAATAAATTACTGAATAAACAGTGCATAATCATATCATGGAAGAAGCAGGAATTTAACTTTGTTTTGTCGATGTGTAATTTAATTTTGTGTTCCAGCCATGGTTCATTTTTTAGATCAAGGTGTGGATTAGAATTATAGCGTTGATAAAACGGTGAAGTAAATATCAAAGTCTGTAAGACAGAGTTCAAATAGCAATTGTTTTTCATATTTATTCGTCTGGTCCATAATGTCCGTTTTCTTGGGATTTATTCTTTTTTACGTTTTTCTTTCTTATCGAAATTTTCTTTGAGTGACTGGAGTATAAAAGGAATGTCGCTGAACTGATTATTAATATCTGTCAGCAGTTGAACAAATTTTGGTGTTTGAGAAGATGACCTCTGAATGTTATCGTGACCAAACTAATCGTATTTTCCATTTTTAATATCTTTGAGCACAAATATTGCTGATGAATAATACAATGAAAATGAGCAAATGATGACCCGGAAAATACAATTAAAAATTTTAATTAAATGTAAAAAAATAAAAAATAATTTTTTGTATTTTATAGCCATTCAATCAGACCGCGCTTCTATTTGCCAAAGTACGCTGAGGGCCGCATGTTTGACACCCCTGTTCTAGTAAAAGTAAAAATTCAATTCATGAGAAAAAAATAACCCAAATGAGACTCAACATGATGTGTTCGACTGCGCAGATCCCAAATATTTTTTGTTGTGAGGCGACTGTATTCGTCACCACAGAGCAAGAATCAAAATTTTTCCGTACATGTGTGGGACCTATGTTCAAACTGGTTGATCGAAAGCATTACAGGGCTGACCAGAGCAAGGCTCGTCCTCCTCGCAAGTCGATGTGGTTTGGCTCACTTGAAATCCAGCTTCCAGCCCGAGGTTTTCAAACAGCGTCTTCAGAGCCAAATAATGCGCGTTAATTACCCTGAAACCAGGCTCTACGTGCCTGGAATTCAGATTACATCCCCATTTACCTGTCGGGTTGCTTCCTTGAACTTAGGGCTAATGGATGCAAAAATTTTATTTTACGCTTGATGTGACATCTAAATAAACTTTTTTTTAAAGATAAAACTTTTATTCCAAAAACCAAAATCATAATAAACGAAAGAAAAAAAAGACTAAGCTGGACTTGCTGCAGGATTGATAGACAATTCCCGCGTAAGACAGCCAGCGAGATTTTCTGGATCAGAACGTAAATTCCCTGGGATCTCTGGAACGACGGATCCATAAAAGGCCAAGTTTCAGGAGGTTAAGAAGAGTTTTGCCGCCAAAACACAGGACGTCTCTACGGCAATAGCTCAAAAAAACAATGAATCAAATGGCTCAACTTTGAAATTTTCAAATATTCAGCCTTCTCTGCCTCCGAACCGTGTCTAAAAGCAGTAGAAACCAAGCCTCTCTTTGAGAAGGAGTCCTTCCCAAGAAAGTTGTTTCCCGGCTTCAAAGCAAACTTCTAAATAAATAAAATTCAAAGAAATTGAAATATGGCATTTTTCATTCTTGTGAAAGCGATATTGTTTTAAAAAATTAATTCCGTTGAAGAGAATACAATACAGGATATTTTACATTTTCCTAAATTACGAAATATTTGGAAGAAATAATTTTTCTAAACTCCAAAGAATGCCAAAAATTAACTCTTCTCTAAAAGTATTTACCGACCCCTGATTTTTTTTCCTCGTATGTAAGCTTCTCGTTTTAGACATTATCAAAATTCGTTCGAAGAAATATTGAAATAAAGACAATTCGTCTAATCAATAATTCGTCTAATATCAAATCTTATTAGACGGGCGCATAAAGTCTGTGATCAACTAATTAAGGCTCTGATTGAGGTTAGGGTTTTATTCAACAATCGATATTAGACGAATTTGCTTTAGAGAAATTGAGTATAAACGTTGAATTGTCGTCTAATGAACATTTCATTATTTTAAGACAGCTTGAAAAGATTTTACTAAACTATGTCTGATCATATGGTTGATTAGTTATATGGCCATCATGCATAGAAAGAAGTTGTTTTAAACACTGCTTTGTTATTCGGGTTAAATGAAAATGATCTGGATGGCACCATAAAAGGAAAGCGGTGGATTTTGATAAAAAATTTGGATTTTTTAGTTATTTCTATTTTTAATAATTTTCATAACTTGACTTTTTGCAGCTTAACTTTATTTCTAATTTTCTTTTTCCTTATAAATTCTCGAAATTCCAAACTGGACGGATATGTCGTACACGCTACAAGTAAAACAGTAAAACTCCGAAATTAATTGATTTAAAGAACTTTAAAGCCGATATCTTGAATAATTACCAATCATCTCTTATATTCTAGTCCAGTGGTCGGCAGGTTTTTTGTCATCGCGAGCCAAAATTTTATTTTTGTATGAGATATATGTTCGAAACAAGAAAAATTATTTAACTTCCCATTCCGAAACGACATGTGTCTAATCTGGGACACCTCATGCACAAATACGTCTTCTCCATCGTATCCTGGTTCAATTGCAGCTTCGGCGAAAGTAAAAAAACGGAAAAATACAAAGTTTTCATTTCCAACCTCCTAATCGCGTTGGAAATTTCTGAATCCCCAGTTTGCACACATCCTAATTCCTGAGAACATTGGCATCCTCATTGCTCGAGAAAATAATAATTATTTTTAATTGCACATCCGCAACAAGAAAGAAAGTTACAATCTTTTGCCACACACCCCGTGATAATTGCATCTAATTGTTCTGTTTTTAAAATGGAATATAAGTCTTGCTTCTTGATCTTCATTAGATAGTTACGAATTTAGTCAATTGGGACCAAGCCAAAATTGGCGACTAAGAGAATTTGGCAAGTAAAAGAAATAATCAATATCCTATCTTCTGTCAAAAAAATTTTCTATAACTTTTAACCACCTATTTGAATGATTCTAAACATTTAAATAAATATCTGAAACATTTATTAAAAAACCAAGATTTTAAATAAAGTAATCATTAATAGTTTTTTTGAATGATCTTTTCTCTATATTTTTTTGCATTTTTATCAAACCTTCAAGCATATTCACATTAAAATAATCGTCATGTAAAAAATATTTTTTGAAGTCCGAACACTTTTTATCACGTCTCGATGTGTAATATATTTGTTTCTTTCACAATCTTTAATAATTGAACTGTCTAAATTGTCATTTTCATCGTTATTGTTTTGTAGAAATTCATGAAGTTTGTCATTTTCAGAGTACGTAAACTCTATAAACTCCTCTTCTTTTATGGGATCTGAGATCATTAATTTATCTACAATTTGTTCGAATTTTTTTATTTTATGATCTCCCTTAATAGGTTCTTCAATGGTTTTTCCCATTTGGTGTGCTGAAAACATTTTGATATTGTATTCATCGACATATTTTTCCAGGCAAGATAAGAAAATAAGACTCCATCTTTCAGTGTTAATATTTTATAGCATTCAATATTTGCTTCACCGTTATTTATTTTTTAATTATATGTTTAAATTTAAATTTGTTGAAATGCGATTTGAATGATCTAATGATTCCTTGATCCATCGGTTGAAGCACAGTAGTCGTGTGTTTTGGCAAATATAAAACTTCTTTATTTTCTTTTGAGAGTTTTATTCCAAATATTTAACTATTCACTAAATATTTCCACGTTCATCCAAGCCTTTGAAGAATTGTGGTATTGTAAATACTCATCAACGTTCAAGTTTTTGAAACACCTTGGTTTCTTAAACTTTCCGATAATCAATGAGGTTCTTTTATCATATTCAGTCATATTTGCGCAAAGCATTAATAAAAATCTAAAAATTGGCTAAAAAATATTTAACCTATCTTTAAGTAATTTTTGTTTTAGTCGGTGTTTCCAGCAGACACTTTTTGATGGAACGGTTTTTAAAATACGCCTGTTTTGTCGGCATTATAAACATTTTCGGAATCTATTCAGGTAATGATTTCAGAATCAATTGATCATCAATTATTGATGAATATCTGAGTTTCAAAAAACGAGGTGGCGAGCAAGAGAATTTGGCGAGCAATGTAATTTTCTTAGTAAAAATGGCATTTTGTCCAAAAAAGTGGCGAGTTATAGAATTGGCAACCAATAAATGGTAAACTGTATCAAAAATTAACTTCTCGTAGAATAATTTTTACGCGGGAATTGTCTTTCAATCCTGCGAACCAGTACTTAATAGTTAGATTTTTGTTAACAATTTCCATTAATAAAAATACCCATTTGTATCTAAATATTGTATTTTATTGATTTTAGCATACAGACTATTGTTATATAATTAATTCGAATTCCTGGCACATAACTTTCATACGAATAATTATTATAACGCTAAAAAAATAATTCCAATAAATGGGGTGGGTTTTATAATCAATAACTAAAATAAATTACCAATTTTTGTGGTACGATTATATATTTTCGGTTTTACTGCATTTCGTTAAGCCGATCGGAAAGCCGAGACAACCACTGTCTCCCCTCTAGTCTTGTACTCTTCTCAGTTAACTCTCCCTCAGTTCAGTTTTAAACATTGTACAAGCAACATGGCATCAAAACGAGCAAGTTATACCCCAGCGTTCAAAAAAAGTCATCAAAGTGAAATTTCTGATTTTCGTCAGCGCAAAATTTTAGATGTTTACTATATTTGATTACTGCATTTTTCAAGATTTTTTTGGCCCAAAATTTACCTGAGTGTTATTTTCGATTGCACGTTAAAATCTAGAAAATATGGTAATCTATTATTAAGTTTTTTCTGTCAAATAATAATTATTTAATAGCTAACCAACATAATTGAATATTGTTGATAAAAAGAATAATCTATTTAAATTAATAAAATCATCTTTCGAAGGATCATTAGCGGGCAAAGGAAGTTATTAGGGAAGAAAGAATTAATTTACGAACGTAAATAATCGTTGATCAATATAGTATTTATATTTATAGTCGCCTCGAGTTAGTATTACTTTAAATGTATTCCGAGCACATAACACACACCGAAGAAGAGGAAATTATTGGATACGTCAATGTTCCTCACAAAATGGTGGAATTAGTCAGGCAAAACAAAGGATTAGCCAATAAACTAATACAGGAAGGCACAAATGCAATCATTGTCACATCTAACAGTAATAAAAACACTGTTTTGAAATTATTGGGAGTAAAAATGAGGTGATAAATGCATTCGAAAGACTTAAAATACGTTTGAGGACTGGTGCATTCCAGAAGTCAGTGATTGACTCAATAAAAATATCACTACCCGAGATTGAGACTATCCAAAATAAGTCCTCGTATAGTAATCTAATATGTCGCGACCCACGCTGGCGACCATCCCACGCTGGCGACCATCAGTTTGACAGGTTATGACCTTCAGTTTGACAGGCGATTTAAACCGGAAAAAATTCATTTTAAGAAATGGTTTAGCGTCATTTTACAAAAAAATATGGTTTCTCTCAAAAGATGTTAGCACGAAAAAAGCGACTCAATTTATCATTATTAATGATCGGTATATTTGCGACTCCTAACTCATAGTCTTTATCTAAAGGACGAGAATAACCAAAAACACAAATTGGTCATTTGTCTGGACAATGAAATGGAGATGAGGACACTAGCATTCGCCATTCACCAAGAATCCCAATGGGGAATACGAAAGCTTCAGAAAAAGTGCAGTGAATTCTATTTCACTGTAAAACGTCCAATCATCGAACAAATTATAAAAGACTGCGAAATTTGTAAATTTGCCCTACCATTGAAAGTATTTAAAAAAAATACCTAGGTGTCGGATTCTAATTACCATGTAACTGCAGGAAAACCCAATGAAAGATTCCAGGCGGATCTTATTGTTGTTAGAAGATATAAAGATTTTAACGATGGATCTAATTGGATACTGACAATTATTGACATCTACAGCAAATTTGTTGTCTGCAAATCTTTAAAAAATAAAACTGCTTCTGGTAAGACTTGAAATTTAATTGAAGAAGAGGTGAATAAATTCCAAAAATTGTTTTATCAAATTGGATATTGTCAGATCTTGCAAACGGACAACGGGTTGGAATTCAAAAACCAACTTATGGCTCAACTATGCGAGGAATAAATTTGAAATAAATTAGGGTGTAATTGAGCGCTTTAACTAAATATTGACACGTGGTATGGCAAAACTGATGGATAAAGAAGGAACTAAAAAATGGAAACAATACGGAGGACATATTACGAACAAATTTCGACCTCTCTAAAAATCAAATTATACAACATGCTACTGAAACCGGTCTTATTGTACAATTTCTCTAGATAAAAAAATACGTAAAAATTGGAAACAATTTTTAGACAAAGTAACTTTTTCCTATAATACGACACACCACTCGGCGATCCCAGGTTATAATCTTATTTATAATTTAGATGAAAATAACGAGGCATCGTTTGTCGAAGATGAACTTAATGTTAAATTTACGATGTATTTATTTTTAGAAATGAATAATAAAAGATTGTGGGACGAATCCGTGATGAATCCCCATATGAAAAAAAGGGAAAAGTAAAAAATATAATGTATAAATACAGATTAATGGTTAGTTGTCTTTCCTAACAAACATTTAGTTCGAATTACGAAATAGTTACTATGAATAGAGATAAAAAATGTTAAGTTTTTTGATTTTTTAGCAATTATCTTTAGTCAGTAATTAGTGTCAAACTATGTAGGTCGCCCTGTCAATCTTGTCAACAATGAAGGTCGCTCTGGTCGCCAGCGTGGGATGGTCGCCAGCGTGGGTCGCGACATAATATATGTGCCGTGTTGTACATATTACTTATATCCAATTAAGTATTATCCGACATACTTCTCCCGTTCATTATTTCATGTATCCGTCTCAATACTACCGCGACTATGGTTGGAATAACTAATTGCGTTTTTTATTTATTGTCCTTTGTTTCTTATTTAGTGACATAAAAAAAAGTTAAATCTTTTGTGGTGTAGTGCATGTCTGTTTTAAACAAACAATTTGAAACATATTCTACGGGCCTTCCTGCTGATATAGAAACTGGAAAAACAGACGAAGTAGGATGTTTGGCTCGGGAACTGCATAAAGTCCAGGAGATTACTTCGGGTGCAGCCTTTAGCACAAAACTGCAAGCCCTGAAAGCCATGGCTGATGCTGTAGATCACTCTGATAAAGTAGAGTGGGCCAGCGAGGTTGTCAGACTTTCTCGTCAGAGATTTAATCGGATTCCGAGGAATGGATGGTCTATTATAACGGATACTTTCAATGAAAAGTTTGGGACCACGAAGTCTATCTCCGATTTTAAAACACTCTCAAGGGTGCCCTGTACAAAGAATTTTACCAAGAGTAATTCTTGTGGAGCTTCCTTACAGAATTATGAAATATCCAATTTAAGAAATTGTCTTGAGGAATTTAATTTCCAAATTGGGAGAGTTCAAAGTCTTCCCCGAACTAACCGGCCTGCCACTAAGAAGATTCCTTACAAACTTTTGGATAAAAAGCTACTATTTGGCATTAATCTTGCAATTAAAGAATATTCGAAATCCTATCCTCCTAAGAACTTGGATGAAATTTCAGATATTATTTATGCTGGTCAAATTTCTTATGAAAATATATACAATTCTTCTCGAGTAAACAGTAAATTTGTTGAAAGTACATCTGAAAAAATTGAAACATTAAAAACAAATATGTCTATGGTAAATAATTTTCCTAATATGACTGCAAAAAGTACGGAGTGGAAAAAAACCCTCAATGTCTTATGTTCATATGGCTATAAAAAGTCAAAAAAAGGAGAGTTTGCTAGAATCTCAATTTTAATTTCCGACAAAATAAAGATCCTGGAAAAGAAATTACGTACTCATGAATCCAGGAAGTTATTTAGAAGGGATAATTATTGTTTCGAGTTGAATCGAAGAGCCTTTTATAGAAGAGTGAATGGGACTAACATAGCTAGTGAATATGGGTTTGGTAATGATGAATGTTTAAAGTTCTGGAATGGTATTTGGGATCAGAAACCACTTCCAGATACTCAAATTAGCATCACTAAACGGATTACTGGAGCTGAGATGTATCCAGCAGTATTTGATGAGGAATATATTTTGGAAACTGTTAAACAACTGCCTAATTGGAGAGCCTGTGGGTGTGACGGAGTTTATAATTTTTTCATCAAGAAATTTGATGCATTGCATGAGCATTTGCATAAGGTGATTGTGGATGTTATTAATGGAAAATGTATTCCAGAGGATTGGTTTTACACTGGGATTACCTATCTTTTACCTAAAAAGGAATTTTGTGAGACGCCCAAAGATTTACGACCAATTACATGCATGCCGAACTTATACAAACTGATAACAAAATGTGTCAATAAGAAACTCAGTGATTTTGTTGACACGTTCCAAATAATCTCAGATAACCAACTAGGAACGAGAAAAATGTGTCAGGGTGCTAAAGAACAAGCCCTAATAAATCAGTGTATTAACCAAGAATATGACAACTCTTTATATTCAGCATGGATAGACGTCCAAAAAGCGTTTGATTCAGTAAGCCATGAATTTCTATTTAAAATTCTGGAGTGCTGTGGACTTCCTTGTTGGATTATTAGTTTTATTCGTACTTTGGTTACAAAATGGCGAATTAAACTGAATTTTAATAGAAATGAAATCGGAACAGTTAAAATATCAAGAGGAATTCTGCAAGGGGACTCTTTGTCTCCACAGCTATTTGTTTTGGTGATGGATCCTTTGAGTAGGATATTAACTGGAAAATACCCAACAGTGCATATTAGCCAGTCTAGTCCATTGATGATTACCTATGCCACTAATCATTTGCTTTTTATGGACGATCTAAAAATATTTGCCAAGGAAGAGGCCACGATTATTAAGATGATGCATGATATTGAATTATTTTTTGAATCAGAGGACTCAATAAAAACATTGAAAAGTCGGCTACTAATGTTGAATGTTTATCAAAGGAAGCAAAATATTTGGATGGAACTGAAGGTTATCGATACCTTGGAGTGTTGGAGGATAAATGGAGTAATACTCTAAAACAGGAAATTTTAGAAAAGATTTCCGATGAAGTTAAAAAAAGAATTAAGGGTTTGGCAAGCACAAAACTGAATGCAGTAAATATGTTCAAAGCAATTAACGAATCCGCACTATCACTTTACAATTATTATATTGGACTAATCAACATTGAACCACATGAGTTTGAGGATATTGATGTTGATGTTCGGCGTATTCTTTATGAGACAAAACTTCATTTAAAGCCTGCAAATAAAGAGAGGCTATATTTACCAAGAGATAAACTTGGAAGAGGGCTCACTTCAATCGTGTTTAGAAGTGAATGCATGTTGTTCCAATTCCTTTAGATTTGGAAAGAAAATCTAATGTGTGTCTGAGAAAAGCTGGAATTCTGCGTGCTGTCAATTCAAAGAAAACACATATGGCCACGATCGCGGGATTCCTAACCCAGAAGTATAACTTGGATGATAATTCCTCTGACATGGATGTACGGAAACTTAAAAATGCTCAAATTGAATGGTTATTGACGAAAATTAACAGTAAATCTCTTCATTCTATGTTATTCAAATGTTTAAAAGACTTGAATGTTGATACTGCATCATCGTCGGGCTGGCTTGCAAAAGGGAATAATAGTCCAAGAGCCGAAGCATTGTATTGCCTTTTACAGGACCGAAACTTGTTCTTTGAGGAAAAAGGATCAAATTGCAGTCATTGTAAATCTGCTAAAAAAACAGTCGATCATTTGGCAACGAGATGCAATAGAATGTTAAATAGTGATTATATACGCCGTCACAATGAGGTGGTGAGATGTCTCCATTTAAATCTGTGTCGTAAATATGGAATCACATATTCAAAGAAACTGAAGACTCACTCAGTCCAATCAATAGTAACAACTGAGAATGTTGAGATCAGAGTCGATACGACGCTGATGACAGACATCAAAGTACAACATAACAAGCCGGACATATTTGTTTTCGATAAAAGAACAAGGGAGATTACTTTAGTAGAGGTCGGAATCACTTCTCAGGAGATGCTGAAGGGGGTTGAGGTTGAAAAACTTCATAAATACGACCTCCTCGCTGGAGAGTTGTCCCAAATATACAAAGCGAAAGTTAAAATTGTCCCTATTGTTATGACTTGGGAGGGAATTGTGAGTAAATTCTACAAATCATATATGGATTTTTTAGGTGTGGATACTATTCCGAGGGCATATATTCAATCTATTGTACTAAAGAAAACTCTTGAAAGCATGTTAGTGGAGCACCGACATGGGATGAACTTTCAAGAGAGTGATGTTAGTGAAGTCATTCATTTTCTACAACGAAAATCTCTACAGCAATTTGAGGACGACGAAATCGTGCCCATGGAACAACAATCCTGGAGTGAGGATCAGATTGGTGATGGTCGACAAGAGATTGCAGTTAGAGAGCTAAGGAATGGCTCAAAAAGAAAAAGAATGAATTAATACGTCAAATCAATATTAAATAGATCCGAATTAACATTTATAAAATATAATATTTAGTGACATTATTTTTTCTATTATTTGGTAGAGTACTGTGTTTCCATTTGTGTCCTAAACATAAATGTTCATATGGTGCTGTTTGTTCTCAGTGATTACCTTTTGAAAACATATTTAAGGAAGGTTAGTTATAGACACGTGTTTGATATGAATACTTCTCTAGGTGCTTGTTAGATATTTGAATATGAATTTGTGTATTGTAAATTAGTCGTTTTTGCCACTTTTGTAGGTGTTTTTGATGTTGTAGTCGTTGTTGTTGTATTGACCAGATTAAGTAATATGCAACTATCAAGTTCATTTATCATGTTCGAAATATCAAATTTTATTGAGTAACGGTCCCCGGAGCAAAAATGTCCGCACAGGTTACATTCCATACGAGACACTTCCCTCCGCTGAATGGGAAGACCGTCATCCCGTCCACACGATTGCAGTCTCCGCGATTAAGACCAGTGGAGTCCAGAACCAAAGGAAAGCCTGCGGCATTAAAGCCCCGTTTGACGACGTTGTTCAAACTGGAATGTCTCGAGATACGTCCAGTTCTTAACCGGCAGCAAATCATAGAGGTAACAGTGCACGAGTAAGTTTGTCTCTAGATAAGGTAACATTGAGTAATTTTTCGACAGACTTCCAAATAATAAAATCCAGGCCAGACAACAGGTTGGCTTCCCGGAAACAGGACACGAAAATTGGTACAATCTTGGAAATTTTTTTATTGTTTAAATCAGTGATTCTCAAGCTTTTTTGCTCAGGGGCCGCAAATTAAAAAAAAAAATTTACAGGGGCCGCAAATAATTTTTAAGAATTATTTATTAACCAAATAATCAAAATTAGGTTTAATTCTACTTGTTGAAGTACGTAACAAATCACTCAGATGAGTATCAGTCAATCTGCTGCGAAACTTTGTTTTAATTCGAACGAGTTTACTAAATGTCGATTCGCAGACATATGTTGATCCAAACATTGCTAAATTTTTCTTTGCATTATTGACTAAATTCGGAAATCGGTTCTCTGGAATTCTCGAATAAAAGTCAATTATTGAAATGTTGTTGAACAAACTTTTCAGTTCAACATCATTTTGCAAATCAATCAATTCCAGTTGGTAAATCCCGGAAACCTCCTCACTTTTCATAATTAATGGAGATGCAAATAATCTCATTGAATTTGCACCTTCTTTAAAGCTCTGTCAGCTTAAATTAAATACTAAAAACCTGAAATCTTGCATCAATTGCAAATTTAAATCTTCAATTATTTTTAAATATTTATCAGTTGAGCCACTTTCGGAATTTTCTGACAAATAAGGAAAATGTGTGTAATCATTATTTGATATCTGCGCTTTCCATAAAATTAATTTCTTAACGAAGGCATTTATATATCCATAAATTTGATAATTTAGCTTATTTTCCCCTTGTAGTTCGACATTTAGGGCAGACAGATGCACCGATAGATCCACATAAAATGCTAAATCTGCTACCCATCTATTGTCTTTCAATAATGCATTGTCCACTTTATTTTCAGTGAATAAAATAATTTCAGGGAGAAGTTGATAAAATCTAAATATAAAAATAAAAGAAATTAACCTTTTGAGACAAGAGCTACGGCTTAACCATCTTACTACTGAGAAAAGAAGGACATCGCCATAATCCGAATCGGTTTCAGTTAAAAATGTTTTAAATTTTCGGTGATTCAAGGCGTTCGCCCGAATCCAATTGACAATTTTTATCACTACTTCAGAAACATTTTCCATTTTAATATTTTTGGAAATTAGGTTTTCCTGATGAATAATGCAATGATGCCATAATACTGGAGTCCAGTTATTATCACACCTCCATTTATTCATACGTCCACGAAAACCAGTTTTACTGCCAATCATATAAGGGGCTCCATCAGTTGAAATTGAAACTAATTTTTTTGGATCCAGTTGATAATCTTCAATTAATTTCACAATTGGAGAAAAAATCTGTGTTCCTTTAGTTTCTCCGTGAAGTGAATTCAATGAAAAAAATTCTTCGTATACTCGAAAGTCAGATGTTACTCCCCTTATAAACACTACTAATTGTTCGATATCTGAAATATCTTTGGAACAATCAAGCGCAAAAGAATAATATTGAAAATCTTTACAAATTCTAAAAATTACAAAACAATTTGCATACTGTAAAAGTTCGTTAATCAGATTATCAGATATATCACTGACTCTTCTAGTAACAGTATCGTTACTTAGAGGTAACTTGTGTGCAATATCGAAAACAGCGGGCGAACAACATTCCGATGCAAATATTTCGATTGCCGTTTTATATAATTCGCCATCAGAATAAGGCTTCATATTTTTAGCCAATAGGTAACTAATTTTGTATGATGCCAGGTTAATATTAGACGAATATGTGCCACTTTTGAAAGTAAATGATCGTTTTAAATAATCTTCTTTCATTTGTTTTAGTTTTTTCGTCCGAGAAACACCAGTGAATTTGTCATAAAGAATAGAGTGGAAACGGTAGTGCCGTTCGATTGTATACGTTTTTAGAGTTGCAATAATAGAATGGCATATTAGGCAAAGAGCCTTTCCATTGATCTCAATAATGAAATATTTTTCTTCCCAGATGTGTTGAAAAATCCTATTTTCCTCGGAAAGTTTTCGACAACGTTTAGAATCAGACATCACAACAACAAATAAAAAACGTGACATTTTTTTATTCATAAAATTTAAAAATATTAAATTAAAAAATAAAACATTTATAAAACCTAGGGGCCGCAAATTAAATCCTAGGGGCCGCACTTGAGAATCACTGGTTTAAATTATAAAAAAAATCTAGTTACGAAAAAGTACACGTGCATGGTTTTCGATGAGTCGATTGATCGCAGTCACTCGCCCTTTAGTTCTGTAGATCATCAATCGTTTTCCGTAATTCCCTTAGTACTAAAGCTGGGGTAAGAATTTTCTGCTTCTGTTACCCTTCTGGTCACCTCTTTTCTTATTTTTTTAAATATTTTTAAAAACGGTTTTTCATTTTTATGAGATGAAAATTGTTCTTTCAAATGAGGGTTTGAGACTTTTACAAATTTTTCAAACTTGTTATTTATATATTTAATTATTTGTTTATAAATAACTTTGATTATATTATAATAAAATATCTGGTAAACCTAATGTAATTAGATAACCACGTTGCAACTTACAATGGTTTTGTTGTGGATTCAACAAATTTTGTTCTCTTAATAATTTTATTTGTTTGTTGTTGTGCTTTATCACTTTTATTTATCACTTTTTATTCTTGTATATTAATGGTTAATATATGTATTAAAATCGATTAAATATATTGTTGACTTACAGAATTTCTTATAGTATTCGATATTCTGTAATATAATTGGTTTTATTTTGACAGTAATTTAATCTTTTTAATGCTAACGATTTAATACTTTTTGGATATTTTCCAAAACCCTATTTTTTCGTATTTTCATGTTTATTAAGATTTTAATTGGTGGCTTGCCCTTTCTTAAATTCATTTTTATCATTTTGAACGCACAACTCAACTAGTAATAATAATCTTCAAAAATCTCAATTATTTATTATCATTTAGTTGTTATTTTTGGGCAAAAATAATCATAACATTTTTGAAGGATTCAAATCTATCTTGATAAGTGGGGCTATTTTAACAAATTTGTTTGTAGTTTGCGATTTGATTTCCGAGATTGAAATTTTATTTTTCTTGATTCACCTTGAAGTGAATCATATTCAGAAGAATGTTTCGAATAATGCCTCTCGACATTATATTTCTTAAGACATTGTATGACAGAATGACAAATTAGGCAATGTGCGTTACCATTTTCTTCAAAAACGAAAAAATTTTCCTTACATTCGGGGTTAAATGCACGATTTTCATGAATAATTTTTCTACTTCGTTTAACACGTTTGTCAGACATCACAAACAATATTATTTAAACATTAATGTACAAAATATTTAATATAAAAACAAAAAATATTTAATATATTTTTATAATTTTAATCGGGCCGCGGTTGAGAATCTATGATTAAGATGCTCGGCAATATGAAACTGTCGGCGCTGAATTGTGTCACGTGAAAGTGGAATTGCTTCAAAGTTATGCTCCTTGTCGGGATCAATGCATTTAACTGATTCCATGATACATCTTTTCACAAGTTCGCCGTCTGAAAAAGGTTTTTCAGCAGATCCAAGGATATGAGCAACTCGAAAGGATGCTTTAACTCTTGCATTTGTCACATTTAAAAAAGTTTTTAAACATTTTTTTGTTGTCTTAATTTGTATTTCAAATTTTCGACGGAATCTTCTCTTGAACACTTGGACTTGACAACTAGGTGGTCTAAATGTCTTTGAAAATGTTGTTTAGCAATGTACCGTTTTATAGTTTTCACAATCTCATGGCACAATAAGCATTGGATTTATTTAATATGAATATTTTTAATTATTATTTAGGGTTTTTCTTGATTAATTAACACTATGAGCATTATATTTAAGATTAGTTGCTCGATGACCTGCCCACGCCCGCACATTCATCGACTCACGGCCGCACTTGCGCATTCCTGGTTAAAATCTTTATATCTTCTAACATCAATAAGATCCGCCTGGAATCTTTCATTTGGACTTGCTGTCGTTACATAGTAGTTTAATTAGATCAATAAATTTTTTATTTGATAGTTTTTGGCAATAATTCGGGCAAAATTTTTTAAAAGCAGCACTTTTTATTTAAGTAATGAGTCATTTTCTGACCTCCATTGAACAATTATATAAAATATGGGCGACGCAATTGACATGAAAAAGATTAGGATAAAGATTTTTTAAAACTTTCCGATTGTACAAAACACAGCTTTTCGAATGTGTTATATCCACTCTTTTTTATCATCCGAAGCCATCAATTTAGATAAACTTCTTGTGATTGTCTGATTAAATCTTTCAACTATGCCCTGACTCTGGGGATTGTTGGGTCGTCCATGAATTTGAACAAGTTTGTACTCTTGACAGAGTTTTCTTATATGGTCATTCTTGAACTCCGTATCATTGTCTGATTGCAAGTCCAAACTGAGTCTTGCAAATATTTTAGATGGAATTAGTTTGTAGAAAATCCCTGTTTTATCAAGGTTATAAATTTCATTGGGAGTATAGGCTTGCATAAATTTTGAAATTCATTTAAAAATCTTTCGATGTCAACTTTTTTTATCAGTTTTCATTTGCCCATGCAATTTTCTCAGACGGAATGGGTCTTTTTTTAAACTTGAACAAAAATCCGGCAGAGTTCTTAAAATTATCGAGAGAAAGATCATGGTGAATGCAAATCTCGAATAGACGTCAATCACAGTCAATAACCAAGAAAATTGATCATTGTCATTTTCAAACCTTGGGAATAACACAATTTTATACCTTTTTAGGTTAATCAGATAAATCTGAAATCTCTCATTCGGTACATCCGCAAAAATATGACTTACGTCGTCATATTGTTTTAGCGGGACTGCAGACTGGCATTCATCGCAGTCTCATACCACCTGACGAATAACATCTCTTTTAACAAAACAAAATCGTTTTCCACACAATTCTTCTAGTGAATTGTGTCCACAATGGTTAGCGTCGTGGATCTCTTCTGCAATTGTCCCCATCTCCTATGTGTTGGTTGAGGCAATAACAAGTTTGTGATTAGATAAAGAATTTTGAAGATTGAGCTTTCCGTCTATTAAAACGAATTTTTTAGGCTTCTTTTTTAGTTTGTACTTCCGAGAAGCTGAGATGTTGAGGTCTTGTCCTTCGAATATAGATTTTATAATGTTGTACTATTCATTATTTTTTATGAAAACTTTGTTAGGCATCAGACAATTTATTAATGAGATAGTTTATTTCTTTTATTGCCAAAAATTATAGTATGCCAGCAAAAATTGGTGTAGATCTTTTATGTTTTTTGGACAACCAGTGGAGGTTAACAAAATGACTTTTTAAGCACTTCACTGTCGTTAAACATAGTTTATAAAATAAGTCATTGTTATTATTTAATTGAAATTCTTTAGGAAATTCGTTGACAATTAATGTTCTTTAGTTAGAAGAGGCTTAGACGTGCGTGGCATACAAAAAAGTTTAAGTAAAATAATAATTTGTTGAAATAATAAAAAAAATAAAGTTAAAAAAATTCACCTTACAATTTATTTTTTAAACTTTTTAACTTTATTATTTTTTAAAATCGTATTCTTATATTGATTGTATCATTTGAATATGGATTTTTTCAAACAATATACTCCAATTTATTACCGAGAAAAAATTCAAAAATGTCCTTAATGCACGGTATAATCAGATTCTCCACAATTGTATGTGGTTTTTTGGTCTTTTGCGATCCGATATTAAATTCCGAATATTATCTTTTTTGTTCAAATATTTGGTTTTCCGATAGTTTCGGGATTATTAGAAACTTGATATCGAGAAAGTAATGAAGGCTTCATGTGTTCAGGGCAAAGAATCTTGTGGCAAATAATACACTGTGGATGTCTCACGCCGTTTTTAATCACGAAATAAAATCCATAGTTTAGATCAGCGGTTCTCAAATGCGGCCCCCGGGGCCGCATGTGGCCCCCAGGATTTTTTTTGCGGCCCCTCTAGAGTAACTAACTTTTTTAATTTTTTAATAATGTTTAAATTTAATTATTCATTCTTAAGGTTAAACATATCCATAATTGGTGATTTCATTGATCAATTTGATGCACGTTTTGGGGTACATTTATATAAATTTAATTTTTAGAATTTTAAAGAATTCCTTCCTTTAATGAAAATATTCGCAACTTTATTCAGCGTGGAAATTAAGGATGCGTCTGCAAAATTCAACTAGAACTCATTAATTTACTGGCGGCATTGTTCAAAAATGCGTCTATTATTAATTTTTACGAATTAATTCCTCAAGACAAATTCAAAAATATAACACACAATGCATATATGAATATATCAATGTTTAAATCTACATATTTATGCGAATCAATATTTAGTAAAATGATTCGAATACAAAATAAATATCGTAACAAGCTCACGGATAATCACTTGAGTCAGCTTTCACGAACTTCTTCGACTTTACTTATTCCGATTTCAAAAACTTAATAAACAAATAGTACTTTCTTTTTAGATACAACGCCTTTTGTAGATTTTTTTAGCTTTTATTTCTTTATAAAAAAATGGAAATTAAAAAAAGAAAAAAAGAGTCTAAAACTCATTACGCATCAGCAGTGGCTGCACTCCGGATTGCAAGCGAGTTACCGGCTTGGAAAATATAAAAATATATTAAAATATTTTTTGTGCGGCCCGCGAAGCTAATCTTAATTATCGATTTGGCCCTTGAGCTAAAAAGGTTGAGAACCCCTGGTTTAGATAATTATCGTTCTATTTTCGAATTTTGTTAAAACGTAAACTCATAAGAAAAACTAGTAGTGTGGAGTTATATTTTATAAATAATTATTTAATCCAATTATGATTTTTACTATAATTAGAATTAATAATTTTTTATGTTGATCCGAAAATTAAATAGATTTTCACACATTTTACGCGCACTTCAGTTTGCGAACCACTGCATTAAACGATTCCTCTTTTTAATTTTACAAAGCCACCCCTTGCTTCCTTTAAAATAATTGAATCGAAGCAAATATTTTGGCTTTCTCAGTAATAATTTTATCGTTCAAAATGGCTCCTTTAGCATCTATTGAATTAATCCAAAAATCATATCATTATTGATTTCACTAAACTTTACATATTCTTTGCAAGAAATGTCAAATCTTACGTTGTTCAACACATTTTCTCTCTTATTTCTCAGGTGATCAATAGATCTACGAGAAATAGGTAGATTATATTTTTTGGAAATAAATTTCTGAAATTTTTATGGAATAATTCAATATTCGATTCAATGAACTTTAAAATGGTAACTTTTGTTTGTTTTTTTATCGTGTAGTTACGTTTCATGAAAGCAATAATCGACAATAAAAACGTGTTGATAAATTAATTATTTACCAGTAAAATTAAATAAAAAATTATTCAAAATTGAGAAACATGGCGGATTTATTAACAAAAATCTTGGCAGATTCGAGAGACTTTACTGTATATTGATTCGCTTTTTTAAATAAGTTTGTATTTCCGGATTTAGTTTTTATGTGGTTTAGTAGTAGTGCATTTACAAGATTTTGGTATTCACCGTCATTTTTACGTAGCATAAGGATTGAGTTTTTGAAGATACCATTTTTAATTAAAATAACGCTAAACCTTTTTTATAATAAAATAACTACTTCCAGTCCAATTGAGCACAATAAAGTTGTTTAATTACAATCAAATGACCATCGACATTTTAGGTTGGAGTCCACTAAATGGTCCGGCATCAATAGATCCTTGACTCCAAGGGTTTCATAAGCGTTCAAGAGATCCTTCAAATCTATTCTTAAGTAGACCATTGGCAGTGAATACAATATTAATACATTGTCACATTGCCATATATTGTTCACATAGACTAACGAGGAATCTGCCAATCTTTGTGAATTCACGACTGCATGTACGACATCCCAGTCGTGTGTCTTTACCTAGAATCATTCTATTCGCAAAGGAAATGCCAACGACAGTCGGTCAACCTTCAAAATTCTTTAATAAAATGCGTTTTTCGGAGAATTTGAGAAATGACGAATTTCAAAATATAACCAATAATTTGTAAGTAGTAGTGAACAGTTGCCAGAACTAGATATTTGACGATCTTAGCAAAATAAAATGATTAAAATATGTCATATTTTTGAATAATTTAATGAATAGAAAAATCTGTTGGTGCTTCTGAACCATATGTTTTGGATGAATATATCAATGATATTTTGATCAATACTAATCAGCCGATTCATCTGTAAATTTTAATACCTTTTATGTTTAGAGTTTTATTCTTGTCTTTGTTGGAAATTTCCGGATCTTTCAATATAAGATGACAGCAATTTCATTAAAATTGAGACAACTTTACTTTGCCTGATTGGGTCGGGAAAATTTATGCAATGATTTGAATAAACGTATTCAATAAATGTCAATTTCATTTTAAATTATCTAATTAGAATGATTTTTCTTTTTTGCTTGAAGCAAAGTTTTCTACAAACTTGTTTTCACTTTTTATTTTTCGTAAAGTTTTTTTCATAAAAGAGACGTGTGGTGATCACCTGGTCTACATTTAAATAGCTTCATGAACTGAGATATAAATGAACTTTTAGTTTGTTGACCAAATTATATTTTGTATTTATTAATATAAATAAAATGTATTTTTAATCAACGATTGTTTAAGTAGATTTAGTTTGTTGTATTTGTTTTTATTTTACTTTTTATTACTTTTTTTGTTTAATTGGATTTACAAGAATATATTGGATGTAGTTTCTTTTAATGATTAAGTTATTTGAAATTTCATCATTTTTGAGATATTTTTGATTTTATTCCTTTAATCTGTTTCTTTTACTTATTTTGAAATCTTACGATATTATTTCTTTAATCCGCTTTTTTATTTTTTCAGAAAATGTATTCTTTTGATTTCAATCTGGTACATTTAATCGTTTAATTTTATCAATTTTCTAATCTTTTTGATATCCGAGACTAAATTAAGTAAACTTAGACTGGTCGACGTGTAAGCGGGTACTTTCAAATATATATGAACAATAAACATTATCCCAGTTTCTTTGAAATGAAGGAATTCCCTGGATTTTAAGCCCACGGCAGCATATCCCGACAATTCACACTGTTCAAAAAAGGGAAAAAGAATAGTTGACAACAATGTGCACCACAATGTTTTATATTGACCTACCTATGAAAGTACATTGATACTCATAAATACTAATAAATCAACTATAAGTGAGTGACCCAACGTTTATTGACACAACATATCAGAACAGTCTATTATACTCCAATTATAATAATAAAATAAACAACACAAAATTATTAATAATAAATATAATCCAAATTATATAAACACACATTATATTTAAGCGTCATCTTCAACATTCTAGAATCTACGAGAACAAATCCTCCCCTCATTCGAATTATCCTAAGTTGATAAAAACTCAAAAAAATACCAATTTATAACCCAAAGAAGATTTTCCATTAAATTTTGAATAGGCAGAACACATGAACTGAGCACCCAACTTATCCAAGCCATCTCCCAATGTGCCCAACCTCTCCTCCAACTCAGGAGGACACTCCCCCATTTCTAATACACTCACTCACAACCCTCACTCAACAACCGACGTGTCATCTCCCCCTTCTCCACACTCCCACAACCTGGTCTATACTGTCCTCTCTCCTCCTGACTAGTCAGTGATATAACTGGTGACTTCACAAATGGGTGTTCTGCTTTGAAGGGATTCCTCCCGAATATACAATTCTTTGGCTGACCTTCCCACTTAATTACAATAAATACCAAAAATATATTTGGCGGGAAAAATTGGGTGAGTTCTGTTGGCAAGGTAATCCTCATATCTTATTTCGGTACTTTTGTCGAAGTGGTCGCAGTTTTTTTAGAAGATAATTAAAATTAATTAATTTTTTTAGTGAAAAATAGATTATTTAATTTATAACCCTCTATCAATAATTTAAATGGTTATTAAAATTATTTAAAAATTTATTTAACCAATTTAGTCATTTTTAGTACGCGGCATCCAAATTCCAGGACTGTAGAAGGAATTTATGTCTTTTACAATCTGTGCAAAAGATTCCTTATAGTTCTGTATTTGTTTTCGCCACATAAATTCTGAAAAAATAACTAACTAAAAAAACCTGCGAAATAAGATCCCAGATGATGTCTTACAGCTCCTCTTTGAGCTTTATTCTTGCATTTTGCACTTCCCCACATTCGTTCTACTGTCTGGGTGTGCACTCCCGTCGTTGGATCCACAAAGAATTTTCTGAATATATTATATTTCCTTACTTATGGTTAACGGTTTCGTGTGTGTAGCCGTTTTCAACCAATTGATCAGTTGAATACCCTAAATGTTAATCAAATAATGCTAACCTTTCCAGCAGTCACTATAAATAATGCTTCCCACCTCGACATATCGAATTACTAGACTGAGCAGTGTTTCTCTGCTCCTATCCGCGACTGGTTGCAGAAAACACTGTTTGGTGGCTCGACAAATACCACCGAAGACCCACTGTTTTGGTAAAACTCTTCCAGAGTTGTTTTTCCGTTTGGAAAACATACTCTCGTCTACCTCCACAATCATACCAGGACCACCTGAAATAAACATTAATAATACCAATTTTGCCGTCAGATCTTTTAACAAGTGCGTCCACACAGACTTCACGTAAAAACATAGCCCAATCGACATATGTATGTTCACCCCAATTGTATTCGTGATGAAGCCATTTGAAGGTATGCCTATCGTAACTCCATAAGTATATGTAGGCGATGACATCCTCAAATGGCAATCTACAATTCTCTAACCAGGTATCTAGAATTATTTGAGAGAAATTATACCTTTTTTAATAGAACATTGGACTCTACAACCAACTCTTGAGCATTTCCAATTGAGCTTCGGTCCCAAGACTAATTCCATCTGATGTCCCTTCGGACATATACGTGATTTTGAAAGGATATCCACATTTTGCAGAAAATGCACTGCATCCTCCTTACTTATTGGGAGCTGTCGGAATTTGATGTTGCATAAGTCCACAACAGAATTTTCCATGTGACCTATAGTGCCAGTTTATATCAATATTAGGTACATGCTCGCCATAATATTAAAAAAATTAGAAAATAATTAGTAAAAAATTTAATAATATTTTAAATTATTGATAGAGCGACTTAAATAAAATATAATATATTCCACCTCAAAAATTATTAGATTTTTTAAAAGGCCTAAAAAAACTGCGACCACTTCGACAAAAGTACCCTTATTTCCTTAGGCGGTAAGATCAAAGGAATACTTCTATTGATTTTCCGTGATATTCGGGCATTGCCATGAGGGTTTCAAAACACAATTCGACTGGTGGGAATACTGTTAGACACGTGGGGTGATAGTCCAGTGAGGAGCCATTCGGGGATTGGTCAACTGGGAAGGGACTGACCGAAGGGAAATCGAGCTCCATATTTTGAGTGGAGATATTATTTTCTGTGTTATTTTGGGTTGTTAAAATGGGGGTTCCGAATATCATTTTACTAAAATAATATAATAATTATTATATTAAATAGAATAAGCTCTTAAAAAGAAACAACAACAAACCACCACAATAGGAAATATTTTTAAAATCGATTTGTAATTAATTAATCATTAATTAAATCTAATTAAACTACTTTTAATTAAATATAATTACTTTAAAAATTATATAATAAAGCATTTGATTTTTGTACGTAATGGATATAGGAAGGAAGTATATTTATATATAAATGTGATTTACACCATTTACAGGAAATATCTGAATAAGGTTCTTCTTTGTTTACTTAGAAACGTGTTTGTGGAGAGTTTGGATGTCTCAGGCACGACCAGATTGACTAAGGAATAGATTGGGGGTTTGAAAACGGCTTAGTCGGTTCGAATGTCTCAGACACGGCTTATACGTGAAGAAGTGGATCATTATGCCCACTAGAGTCAGTCGGGTTAATTAGTATTTTATGATATATTATATTGACTTTTATAAATAAAATTTTTTTATTATAAAATTGGACATGAAAAATGCTTTTAATTGCATCGACCGCTCATACTTCCTTAAAGAATGCAGCAAACATAACATTCCATTACTCCGATGGCCAGCATGTGCTACGGTTGCACACCTGAACTAATGATAGACGGACACACGATCTTGTCCTCCTCTGGGGTCCAACAAGGTGACCCCCTTGGTCCATTACTCTTGGGCGTTAACCCAACAGCACACGCCGTAAAATCACCGCTCAACGTTTGGTATCTGGATGACATTACTATTGGTGGTCCTGCTCACCAAGTCATCTTGGATATAGAATCAATCGCTGTAAGTCTGAACAAAATTGGATTACAGTTGAACCCTTCAAAATGTGAGATCATAAACCTCAACGCCAACGAGGAAGATTTCGCGACTATAGTGGAAAAATATCACTCAATCTTACCGGGTGGTATTATGTGACATGGTTTGCGCGATACCTATGGTTTGCGCGATACCTGACGTGACCTTGAAATGTATAATTATGACATTGATGGGATTAAATTATAAATCTTTTAATTAGACCGCGACTCATTCTTATCATTTAATAATTTACTAAATTAGCTAAAGACTCTCTCATTTTGACAAAAAATTATATTTATAGGAATTTAATTATCAGAAATTAATTTTTTTTTGGTGGAAAACCTAAATTTCTTGAATTATTTCTAGCGTGCAAGTATATTTGCAGCAATGTCCTCGTACAAAGGTTATGTAAAGAATAGTTTGGAATATCAAATTTTAAAAGATGCTTTACAGGATAAATTTCCTGAATATCTTACAAAGCAAAAAAAATATAGACTAGTTAAGAAAATTGAAAATTTTACTGTAATTAATGAAAGGTATCATACAATTGTAAATGTATAGATTGTATCTTAAATGTGCGAATTCAGATCACAAGCTAGTGATTTGTCTAGACAATGAACCCGAAATGGAGATCGTTGCTAAAAGTTTGCATGACTTCTCGCATGGAGGAGTTAACAAAATTGAATATGAATGTCGACAACGATATTTCACAGTTAAAAACGAGATTATTCGAAAAGTCATTCGAAACTGTGAAATTTGTAAATTTGCGCGACCCTTAAAAGTTTTAACTTTTTTAAATCTTAGATTGGAGATATAAATAACCATGTCTTTGCATCTTGCCCAAATGAAAGATTTCAGATAGATCTTATAGATCTGAAAGTTTTTCTACTATAAATAAAATTTTAAATGGATTTTAACGGTCATTGACGTATCAGTATTTTATCGAACAATCGCGTTGAGGTAGTTTAAACATTTAAATTTAATAGATAAAAAATTCGATGAGCGAAATTTCGATTGTGCCAATGTCCAGACTTAAAAAATAATTAACAAGTTATTATTCTTTGAAGTTTAATATTAATTACAATATTGACATTAAGTTAAGCTTCAAGGTCACGTCAGGTAACGCGCAAACCATAGGTATCGCGCAAACCATGTCACATATTATAACCAGGAAAGGGTCGCTTGAAGTCTTAGGATCTCCCATTTTCTCGGAAGGAATCGAGAAAATACTGTCCGGAAAATTATCCACTTTTGAGCTCATGTCAAGCAGGCTATCCATCCTGGACGCTCACGAAGGGTTTTTCTTGTTGAAAAACTTCATATCACTCCCCAAGCTACAACACGTTCTCCGCTCTGCCCCCTGCTTTATAAACCCTGAACTTCTCAAAGAACTGGAAACAGGGCTGAAACACAGTGCCGAAAATCTCTGCAACATTCGTTTTGACGAAGCCTCGTGGACCCAAGCCACGCTTCCAATACGATTCGGAGGCATTGGTCTCCGGTCCCCAGCAGATATTGCATTACCCGCTTTCCTCTCTTCTCGATTGTCGTGTGACTCACTGGTGGTTGCTGTTCTCCCCCTTTCCACTGAACGCAACGCATCCTCCTGGTATCAGATGGCAATCGAAATTTGGTCGAACAAAGGCCTCAAGACACCTGCTAACTCATTCTCACAGAGATGTTGGGACGACCTGTATTCTATGTCAATTTACTACCACTTGGAAGAGGTCTCTGATCAATCTCGTCTTGCATGCCTTAGAAGCGCTTCACAAAAACAATCCGGAGCGTGGCTCAATGCATGTCCTATCCCTTCAGTCGGAAACAAACTGGACGACGAGACATTGCGAATTGCAATCTCCTTACGCCTTTGCATGAAGATCTGTCGCCAGCACCGCTGTAGTGCGGGCTTCCGTTGACGAATTCGGACGGCACGCTCTCTCATGCAGACGCAGTGCAGGCCGGTTTCCAAGACATCACGCAATGAACCTAATTGTCAAGAACGCTTTGCATGCAGCTGGTTTCCCGGCACAGCTGGAGCCTCCTGGTCTCATCCGCACAGACGGAAAAAGACCTGATGGGATAACAATTTTCCCGTACACCAACGGGAAGTGCCTTGTTTGGGACTGCGCTTGCACCGACACCTACTCAGAGACAAACCTGATCGCCTCAGCCTCCTCTCCAGGATATGCTTCACAGAACTACGAAAAAATTAAAAAATTAAAATATTCAGAGCTCAAGGACAGGTTCATAGTGCAACCGATTATTGTGGAGTCATCTGGAGTCTTCGGTCCGGAATCAATCTCTTTTATTAGGAAACTTGGATCCCTGATCTCGGTTCAGACGAAAGATAGAAGGGAGACCGAATGGCTGTTTCAACGCCTTTCAACAACCGTTGTCAGAGGTAATAGCCACGCTATCCTTTCTGCTCTTAAGCAACCTTAATTAACTTATATTTTCTTTTATAACATTGGCTTTTAAAAAAAAAAAAAAAATTAAAAAAAAAAAATTATAAAATTTATGATTTTGTAATGTCTTCTAAATTTTGTGCTTCATTTCTGGAGAAAATGATTTAAAATGTCATTATGGTCTATGATTTTTATTTATTTAATTTACAAAAATACGATTTTTTGATATATTACAAAATAGTACTTTATTTAGAAATAGGTAATAAATTATTTAACACGTTTTTTGTTCGTTTTAGTTTTTGTTGTTTTTATTAAAGTAGTGATGAATTATTTAAAACAGAATTATTAATATTTCAGTAATGATGAAATTAAACATCAGATTCGAGATCCCGAAAGGGTGAACCCACTCGATCAATGATGATTTTTAATTCTGAAACTGATGATTCTTCATAACTTATATTTTTATTTACACTCTTAAATTTCCCCACCATAGAGTGGTTCTACCTTCTTGCCTCATTATGATTTGGATTCGCAGTTTATCAGGACCTGACGAACTGTGTTCCAAAAGTTGGGACCATCTTACAGTGTTGTAAATCAAATTCGGAAATAAATTTGACTCGGTGCTTTCCATTATAAATATATATTCTTTAACTGGATTGCGAGGTTCAACAAGCACAGGAGAGTTGGATAAATTCTATTTTATTCTTATTAGTGTATACAACTCACTCTCTTTTTCTTACTTTCTGTTGTTGTTGGAATGCTAGGGCTTGAAGAACAACACAAAAATTGAGGACAAAGTAGTCAAAAAATTGTTCGATTTTTTCTAATACAAAAAGAACTCAGACTACAAACGGAAAATACAAGTTTACCTTAAATCAAAAAAATATGAATTTACAAAAATCTTTTGTCAGAAAAGAAGCAGAAATACAAATTTCTGAAATTATGAAATGCAAAGCTAGCATTCCAGCCTTGGACTTTGATTCTCTATTCAACGTCTTTACTTAAACTGACTACACATTGAAACCTGCTAAATCCAAATTGACAAACCTAATAAGTGTATTGGAAACTCTGCAGTCCATTAGAAACTGAAAAATCCTAACAAAACTTTTAAAATACGCCCCAAAGGAACTAGCTAAAATCTTGACAAATATTTTGAATTGGTCTCTCGTGGAGGACAATCTATCAGGGAAAAGCATGGCTAATAGCATTACAAAGACCAGGAAAGCCAAGGGTTCCGTTCGCAACTTTAGAGTAATAATTTACTAACTTTCATTCACCAAGCACTATTTCTCATTGCATTACACTATATAAAAAAACAAATTTCATTTTCCGGTCAAAGTAGTTTTCAGACAGGCAGTGTAATGTGGGGACACAGATGGTACTGTGCCCTATGTCTAAAATACAATAAATATATCGCAATACTTGGCATTGATATGTCCAGTACGTTTGATTCAATACACAGTGAAAACTTATGGAAGTTCTAAAAGTTTTCTTCTCCTGCTTGTGCAAAACACTCATCTTGTTATCCAAATTGGCGAATGTGTCTCCGACTTTTTTCGGATTTAACATTGAGTTTCACAAGGGGATTCACTATCCCCGGTCTTCTTAGTTTTTTACTTTATTTCAGCGTACTAAGAGAGATTTGTGATGTTATGATGATTTATGCAAAAGATCTGGACTTTGTGAGAATACTAAAAGAATTTGGTATATTCTTCGAAATGAATTTTATTCGTTAATCCCGACAAAACGGAGCTTACATAGCTCACACGTACTGATCGAAGATCCGACGAATCACGGAGAAGGAGAAAAAAGGTGGACTCGCTTTTAGGAGACTCTGAAAATGTTACTCGCAGGAAGATCTTTCCTATGAGTGCATGAAAAAAATATCGGTTATATGGTTTCACATAAGAAAAATAGGATTAAATACTAGTCTCAGGATATGTAAAGATTTTGTCATTTCAGTTTTTATTTATAACACTTGCACATGGGGAGTTTCTAAACATGTAATTGGTCGTCTTTATCCTTTTTATAAAACCTAGCTAAAATGGATAATCAAAAACAAGTGCTTCTGAAGAACACATTTCACATTTTTATTGAGTTTTGAGGCCTTTTACCCGATCTGAAGCTTTTTTCTACTGCTGATCTCGAAGTTTTTTGTGCTCAGATCCACGACCAATCCTCCATCTGTATGATAAACTCGGAAATATTGATTCCCATCCTGATTATTTCATTCTCAAAAATTATCTTTATATCCCGAAAATCAATTATGTCCTAAGAAGTTCCCGCAGGTTTTCTATTTTGATTGATTTGGATTCTTTGGATTTTTCACGCTCTGGTGCGCTCTTCCGCCGAGATCTTTAATGTCAAGTTTGATGACGTTGATTGGTCTTCTCTTAATTAATTTTTTTTTAGTTTTTGCAAGGCTGTTTTTTTATCGGTATATTAAATGTCTAAATATGAAATAATTTGATTTTTTGATTTATTTTACTATAAAAAATTTTTTGATTGGGAATTTTCCTAGATCTGCAAACTAAATTGAACAATTTTAAGTAATAATTAAAAATATTATTTTTGGGTGATTTTTAATATTTTCAGATAAAAATAGTGCATTATAATATATTTAATCACCATTAAAGTCATAAAAACGAAGGCGATGGGATTCAAATCCACGATAACCCAACAAATTAATAGCCCAATTTTTCAGATATGTTTATTAATAGAAGGATCAATGTAATTTCAATCAATCAAATGAATTTTTAGCTGAGTCCTCTAAATTCAGACAAATTGAGGAGAAAATGGAGCACTGGAATTATATTTCAGAACAAGTTTACCTTAATCACGAATTTAGAATAAAAGCAACTAGTTGAACAATATATCAATTTAAACGCTTCTTATTACAAATTTACAATAAGACAATATTACAAATATGTCTCAAATTTATTACTAACGTGAAATAAAATATTTTAAATTTTGTAGTTTTTTTTGAAAAACATATATTTATGAGCTTTTTTTATAAAATCGAAAATTCAAATCCAAAAAAACTGAAAAAATTTAATTTACTTAAATATATCAAATGAAGTTTTTTTAATTTGTTAAAATTAAATCATTTGCGATCTCGCTACATTGCAAATCATACAACTTTTAAAGAAAAAGACATAATTATTCGGAATGTATAAATCTGCAAAAACATACAGTGACATACAAAATATCGTCAAAAGATCGTTCGGCATGATATCAAAAATTATCAGAAACTACTTAAATAACTGCTTGACAGGCAGAAAAGTTGGGATCGTTGCTTAATCGTCAATAAATATTTCAAATGAATGATATTCGAAAAGACATGCCCATTTAAACTCTGTTAAATATGCCAAAACTTTTACAGAAAAAACAGGAAAATCAATAACAGCTCAAACAATAAGAAATACAATGAAAAATTGGTCTGAGCTTATCTGCCCACGAAAAGGCCACTTCTTACCCAAAATCATAAACTTCGACGATTGACGTATCTAAAAATTAATGCTCACAAATAGCATCATCTTCCTTGTTCTGTAGCATAGTATTGAACAAAGCAAACTTATTCTTCAAATACTCCCGACTACATTTCATCCTCGAGATGACTCGCACTTGATACTCAAAAGCGACGCTTGCCCACGAAAAGATCGACCAATTCTCTTCTGACTTTTGACCTCTCGGTAGTTCTTGCTGTGAGCTCCTAGACTGAGCAAGCAGTAATTCTTCCTGAAATAATAATATCCAATAACCTATTCTTTCAATTCCTCACATGTCGTGATTTCACTTTATCAGTCAGCCATACTGTCGGACTGTTCCACTTGCTGCTTTTTAAGATTACTATAAATAAGCAGCCCCCAATACTTAAATAGTCCATAGGACAGGTATAGGTCATCTCCATACCTCGCGACTTCCAATACCTTCATCAGTCTGTCGATCTCGTCGTCGTATATCTAAATGACAGTCCTCTACCCACCTTAGTCACTTCGCCGTCGTCCAAAAGTGTATTTGGTGTTATATTAGTGACTATTTTTTACACTCGTTGAAAGTTTTGTCTCAATTCACACTTCAGAGATTCTTGCAATCGATTCGATCCTCAGTCGTGGATATTTCTGGCCTTCATTCTCACTGAGTTGCTCGTTTATACCAAATTAATCTACAAATTTGTCACCTTCGTTTATTTCCACTCAAGACAGAGAGGAAAGCTAACTAATCCTCCCATGTTTATTTCCTATTTGTGATCTTGTTTGCTGTCTTAAAACGTTCTAGTTTGTTGAGTTATTCAGTAAGTGAAGGAAACTCTCACTTCTTTGACCACCGGGAAGTGTCTTCTCCAATTGAAGGGGGCTATAACCTTATTATGTATGCTTGTCACCAGCCGTCTTCTCACTTGGACAGCAGAATATCTCAAAGTTCATTTGTCGATCAATTTCATTAATTTTCTTACATTTTATCGCTCCATAATCTTTTCTGTTGTAAGTAAAAAATGTCGACTTTCCTATTGTTGGCCAGAGTTGTTTTGAAATCATAAGACATTCCACTGGTCTAGGAAATGGACCTTTAAATGTGTCGTTCTGGCAATTAACGATCTCTGATTCTTCTCCAAGTGTGGTTTAATAATTATCATAAACCAATTGCAAGTTAAAAGAAAAAAACATTTTTGACAAATATATTTAACGTTTAAACAACCTGGTTCTCCCAAATGCCGCAATAGGTCACACAGAAACTGTATTTTGTGGAATACCAATTAAGACATCTCCAATCATCTTGAATTGAGACTTATTGGCTGTTGATTTGCGACTAAAGTCGGTATCCCCATACTCTTAGGTGGCTAGCCCTGTACGTGGCCAAACAAGTAGTTATACAAGAAATGTATTACAAATAATGTTAGGTTATGACTGAAGGACTGATTAGTTAGACAACTTCCTCATCCTCTTCTCCAACATCCCCTTCTATGTCTGGAGAAGCGTCCTGATATTGCTGATATTCACAGACGAGGTCCTGTAGGTTAGAATCGGCCTCAGTGAACTCCATTTCATCCATTCCTTCCCCAGTATACCAATGTAGAAATGCCCTCCGACGAAACATAGCTCGAAACTGTTCAGAAATTCTTCTAAAAACTTGTTGTATGGCTGTGCTATTCCCCACAAACGTGGCCGACATTTTGAGTCCACGAGGGGCAATGTCACATACAGCAGTCTTGACGTTGTTTGGGATCCATTCAACAAAGTACCCACTGTTCTTAGTTTGGACAGTCAGCATCTGCTCGTCCACTTCCTTCATGGACATTCTTCCGCGGAAAATTGCAGCCACCGTGAGATAACGGCCATGGCGTGGGTCACAGGCAGTCATCATATTTTTGGCCGCAAACATTTGCTGAGTCAATTCGGGGACGGACAATGCCCTGTACTGCTGAGAACCTCGGGAAGTCAATGGCGCAAAACCAGACATGAAAAAATGCAGACGCGGAAAAGGAACCATATTTACAGCCAATTTCCTCAAATCTGCATTAAGCTACAATTCCTTAATAAAAGAGACAACCTGCCCAGGAAAACGAAGACATGTGGTCACTCCTGACATGGTGGCGGACACGAGGTGGTTGAGGTCCCCGTAGGTGGGGGTAGTCAGTTTAAGGGTCCCAAAACAAATGTCATAAAGTGCTTCATTGTCGATGCAATATGTCTGGTCAGTGTACTCTACTAGTTGATGCACGGAGAGAGTGGCGTTGTAAGGTTCCACCACCGTGTCCGACACCTTTGATGAGTCACTGAGGGGGTACCTTGGGGGAAGGCATCACGGAATATGTGCTCATTATACGATCGGGGTATTCCTCCTTACTCGATTTATCACGAGGGACCCCATTCCTGAACCTGTCCCTCCTCCCAGTGAGTGAGTCAATTGGAATCCCTGAAGACAGTCGCAGTTCTCGGCTTCTTTCTCAGCACATCGAGAACTGAGTCGACTAATTCTGCCCCTTCCGTGTAATGTCCTTTTGCCCAATTATTTCCCGCCCCTGATTGACCAAATACGAAATTGTCAGGACGGAATAGTCTTCCGAAGGGACCCCCGCGGACTGAGTCCATGGTCCCTGGCTCAAGGTCGATCATGATTGCTCTCGGGACGTACTGTCCGGCTAAAAGGAATTATTTTTGCTATACAAACTGGAAGCTTCGTTGTAGTAGACATTGATTCTCTCCAATTGGACGTCATCCTCTCCTTTATAGGTCCCTGATTGGTCAATTCCGTGTTCGTCGGAAATGACCTCCCAAAACTATTATTGATTTTTAGGATTTATTGACCTTGGAACCGATTTGGTTACCGCATTGGCCTGCCTGCATGTGTACAATCTCTCGCATTTTAGATAAGTGGACCGGAATTCAATTATGCTTTATTGTAAATAAGGATAATCCAATTATTAATTTAATATTTCTAATTTACTTATATTATAACTAAATGCTATCAAATTACACCAAATTTACATACTTTAAAAATCGAATTTTTAATACAAAATTCTGATAAATTTACGTCATTATAATAATTAAATAATAATGAAAATCCCCATTTACGTAGCCCAGAACAATACATTATGTATGAACGAGTATATATATCCCCAGCTCATTTAAATAGTAAATACATCGATTAAACTGGCAACATATTTCATCGATAAAAACTCTGACAGTACAATAAATAACCGTCCGCGGATGGGTTATAAGAATATAAAGAAAAAACGGAAAGGTCATCACGGAAAAAGTCCGCAGTGGTGAAAGTAACTCAAAAGTTCGTTTGGTCAAAAATTATATTTTCTAAACCAAACAAAATCAAATTTCAAGAATTTTTTTAAATTGTTAAAAAAACCACGTAAAATCATTTATCATATCTGAATTGGATAAAAATTATCTTAAAGAACCCCACGTGATTATCAAATGAATATTTTATTAGAAAAAACAAGAAAATTGTTATAATTAGAGAGTACTGGATTGATTTGTTTGATTAATTTCACATTTCTTTACTTCTAAATTTTGTCTTATTACTGAAATGATAGTTGACAGGATATAAATAACAAAAACTAAAAATAACCCAAAAATAAATACAAATCATAAATATTCCACCAAATAATATCCACTGTTTCCCATCCGCGTAAACCAAAAGAACAAAAATAAAAAAATTCGAAATAACCGGAAGAACAGGCACAAACGGCGTCTACAAATATTAAATAACGGAACCTTATAGACTTCCTTTTCTTCTTGTTTGGGGATCCTTTGCAACACGATGAGACATCCAATCAAGCCCAGACCCAGCAGTCCCATCAACGAGAAATACAAAACCAAATTCTGAATCGGAAATTTCATCAAAATTGCAATAAAAAATGTACATAGTGCTACAAAATATATACATGTATGAATACTAGATATACTAGTCATAACTCTAGCAATTTTAATTTGTTTCGATGAGAGGAAATTATTGTCTGGTTTGTTAAAATAACTAAAAATGAGCAAAAAAATGAACCGAACGTTGACTATAATCACATTCAAAATAACTGTGGCCACAAGAGTAGAAACCTCACAAATACTCAGAGCCGATTCAGCAGTGAAAAACAAAGACACGACCCCTTATATGAGGGAGTGATAGTACCCATTAAAGCACACAGAACTAGACAGGCTCTTCTCACCATCACTTCGTCGTCGGGGTGGAAAAGGACCCTCGGAAAAAACCCATCCAACGTCATTGAGTACATCAAACGAGACCCTGTAAAGACCAACCCAAACAGACTAAACATAAAATAACTTTCTGACTTTGAAATCAAGCCGCAAATGCAACCAACAGAAATGACGTAACCCAAAACTGGTTTCCCTTTATCGAGGAATGCCACCAGGAAGGGTGCTTTGATGTCGATTTCATAGTAGGGCATCATCAGGGAAATCACCACGGTGGTGGAGACATAGGCCACCGTGGCCACCACTATGGACAACACGGTGGCCAGGGGGATGGTCCTCGTTGGATTCTTCACTTCCCCGGCTGTGAGGTCAGTGGGGGATATTCAACCGATCACGGCGATGATTTCGACCCCCGACAGAGAGAAGAAGGCTGCCAAAGTCCCCACAAAAATCCCCGAGAAACCGTAAGGGGCGAATCCTCCGTTTCCGTGAAAATTCTCCCCCGCGGATTTATTAGACTAAAATTCAAGTTTCCGTAAAAAAACAGGAGGCAGACTCCAATTTTGAATTTCCGCAAAACTCGAGCCTCCAATGACCACGGTGATGAGGACAATTATGTTAACGGTGACTAAATAAACCGCAAATTTGCTAGAATCCTTAGACTTGAACAAAAAGAGGACTGAAATGATCAAAAAACCAAACCCGACATGATCAAAGTGACCCCGATTGGCAGAGGATTAAAAATACTCTCAAAATATTTTAATCGGGTTATTCTGAACGTTGAGAAGTAATCAGAGATTACGTAATTACACAACGAATCAATATAAAAAGACAGGGACTTGGCAGTGATGACCCCACCTACTGTAAAGATCAAAGGATACCGAACAAATATGCTATAAAAAACAAAAATCCAATAATAAAGGCAGTCATTTCGCCATACACGGCATACCCGAATGCATAGAAGGACCCAGATCTGGGCATTCGAGTACCCACTTCTGCATACATCAATCCTTCAAAATAAGGAAAGTGAGGACCACCACTCAGAATGGCCATCAGGGCGGCAAGAAGAAAGGATATGATCGTGGCAGGACCGGCTTGTTGATTGATCATTAGTCCAGAGGCCATATACACCCCTGCTCCTATAATACAGCCAGTGCCTGTTTATATTTGTAGTATATATACTCATTGCTGTTAGTTTGAATAAAGTAATGTGACGATTTTGCTTCTGTTCATCGGGGGATATGTCGTGGTAGTGTTTCCTGGTGAAAATACGGACAAGGTCGTTCATTTTGGACTGAAATGACGGTGATTGACTTTTATATCAAAGACTTATCTCGGCAGTGATAATTTAGATAAAAGTAATTGGCTTTTCTTAAGAAGATAACTTGTGATTTTATAAAAAAAAGATTAAAAAAGAATTAAATAAATTTATTTGTTAATTATTTAAATAAATATAAATCTGATTGGTATTTGTTTTAGTGATGGTTGACGTGCGTCGTGACATATTAGGCCGCTGTGAACTATACGACTGTAATTAGCCATAAATTAACAAAAAATAGTCCTCTACGATGAAATATCAAAGGACAACACACCAACATCAACCCCCGAGTCCAGAAACAGTCTATCCATAGCCTACAAACACAAAATAACCGACCTCCGCAGATCCCACTCCGCCCTATGCTGGCACATGCAATACGGCAACAACACAGAACTCAAAGAACACGAAGAAAGCATCAAAAACTACAAACAACTAATATATGAAGAAATCGTGGACTTTTGTAGCCGGGCAATCCAGCACACACAACTCCAAATCTCCGGCCTGGAAAGCCCAGAAGAGGACCCCCAAGCACACGTGTTTTGTCTCACTCAGTACCCCCCACACTCATAAGTAGAACGGGGGACTACGAGCGGTATATGGCAGAGGTGGCCCCTGATGAGGAAGTCAAGTTGATCAATGCCACAAAGAGCGAGGACGCGTATAAAAAGGCTCTGGAGATAGCCAAAGGGCTGAATCCCTCTGAGGCGAGCTATCTGGGGCTGTGTCTTAACTACAGTGTCTTTTTGTATGAGATTCTGGGGCAGACTAAGCGGGCTACTTCTCTGGCGAAGGAGGCCTTTGACTCTGCGGTGGAGCCGATGAGTTCGATGCAGGGACAGTCCACTGCCAAGGGGATATTTCATCAGATTAGGAGGAATCTGATTGTGTGGAATAGTGAGAGTGGAGAGGGGGATACTAACCTTGATGGGGACAGTTGAGTCGTCCTTATTAGTTATTAACAGTCATTATTGGTTATTAATTGGGTTATGTTATTTTTGTGGTACCACAAGAGAGTGTACGCGTATATAATTTATTATTTAATTAAATTTATTATTTAAATATATTTGTTAATCAGTTTAAGGTTGATTAAGTTTGTGGTTTTTTATGGCTAATTTAATTCAAACAGTTTGTGGTTTTAATTCTCCAATCAGAGTTAAGTCAATTCCTATGAGAATTTATAATTTATTGGAATGTTTATAATTTATGTTGTATAAATCAATATTGTTTAATTATTTAAAATTTAAATAAAATTTATTTTTGTCAAATTCTTGTTGTATGCCACCTCGAATAGTAGAACCTCTTATTGTTGAACATGACGAATTATCTCTGGAACAAGACGAGTCATACTTACAAGACAACTCAAAAGGAGCCTACAAGGTCACATATGTGTGGAGAAATATCATCCTAATGGCATTTTTCCACATTGGGGCACTCTATGGCTTATTCTTCGTAAGTTGGAATTCCCGCATCTACACCCTCATATTCTGTACTGTGCCCTTATCTCACCCCTAGCCGTATTATTGTACATGTTCTCTGCCCTTGGAATAACAGCAGGAGCCCACCGACTGTGGTCCCATCGAGCCTACAAGGCACATGTAGCCCTAAGACTGTTCCTCATGATTGGGAACTCAGTGGCGGCCCAAAACTCTATTTTGGAGTGGAGCAGGGACCATCGAGTCCACCACAAGTATTCGGAGACCGACGCAGATCCCCACAATGCACTACGCGGGTTTTTCTTTTCTCACGTGGGGTGGCTTCTGGTGAGGAAACACCCGGAAGTGATAGCGAAGGGCAGGTTGGTGAATTTTGAGGATTTGGAGAAGGATCCCGTCGTGGCCTTCCAGCACAAGTATTGTTGGGGTGTCGATTTAGGCATTATTTGGTGTTTTATTTGCTTTGTTGCTTCATTCTCCCCTCCCTGATTCCCTTCTGGCTGTGGAATGAGACTATTTGGAATGCTTTTTGGATGGCGGCTATTTTTCGTTATGTTTTTACTTTGAATTGTACGTGGCTTGTCAATTCGTTGGCTCATATGGTGGGGATACGGCCGTATGATGGGTCTATTGGGCCTGTCGAGAATTTGTGTGTTATTTTGGGGGCATTTGGGGAGGGATTCCACAATTTTCATCACACTTTTCCACATCATTACGCTACATCCGAGTTTGGGGTCACTTTTAATCCGACGACTCGGTTTATTGAGTTTATGGCGAGGATTGGGCTGGCATATGATTTGAAGACTGTGCCGGAGAGTGTTATTCTTAAGACGATGGATAAATTCGGAGATGGGTCTAAGGGGCTGTTTCCGCATTTGAAAGGACGTTTAGATTAACTAGATTTTACTAATTTTGTTTGGTTTATTCATTAACAATTATTTTTATTCCAGTCATTGTGGTCTATTAAATCTGCTTAATTTGCGTCATTCGATTAATAATTAGCTTGTTTAGATTGGATATTAAGCAGAGTGAAGTAATATTTTATTAATGCTCACAAATTAAAAAACAGTGGCTCGTATGATCTATTTTGAAATTATTGAAAAATGAAAGATGTCGGATTACTGACAGTCAAATTATTGTTTTTCTTGTTTGCAGTATTTTGCTTTTAAACTGATATTTTCATTAGTATAGTTCTATATAAAAAATCAAATGACTTAATTATGAACTATATCAGGAATTCGCATTAAATAACTTTTTTTATTGCAATATAAATTAAGTTCCTGGAGTTCGTAATTTTGGCATTGATCAGACTGGTCTCTTACATCTTGATAATCATCTACTGAAATGTACTTCTCGGTGAAGAATTCGATTGGATTTTATTCTAACCGATTGGTATGCGACATTTGTGAGTCTGAGAAAGACCAGTTGATGTATATACAGCTTATATTGGTCTACTCTCACTTGATAGTATTGGAGAAGACCTCGACCTGTCAGTAACTCAAACATTTTTTGTGGTCCTTGACTGTTTATTTTCAAACAACCACTCTCTATTGCCCTAATAGTAATTTGTCTATAATCAGATTGAACAACACTGTCGATAGGCTTGTTTAAATTGCAAATATAAATATTAAGCAGAGTGAACTAATATTTTCTTACAATAATCATTTGATAAATACGATCCGTAGGATGATCGTATTATATTGTTTGATTCAGAAATAGAAGAAATATGTGATGAAAATTGTTTGATTCATGAAAATTATCAAATTGACGGCAAAAACTTTTCACAGAACTGTTCGAGAAAACAAAAACAGCAAGACTAAGTTGAAGAGGAAAATAAAAAAAATTATGTTCCACACTATATGAAGCTTGTGAATATGTGAAGACGAAGAATTATGGTTTATTGAGAATGATTATGAATAAAGAGCAAAAGTATACGAAATACAAAAAATTTTAAGAAATTATCAGACTAATCATTCTCAAAAAATCACTGATTACATTATCAAAATCTAAAAATAATCTTTTTAATTATACTTTAATATTATTAATCGTTATTTTGATTCCTTGTTCTAGTTTTTGTTCACTTTTTAAACTACAGTATTTAATATTAATTTAAATTTAGTCAAAATATGCAATTTGATTTTATAGCAATTATTCAACCTAAACAGAATAAGATTTCAGATATTTTTTGACGAATAAATCTGTAGGGTTATTTCCTAATGTCTTGTTTTTCATTAGAATTAATGTTGTGTGGAACAATCATTCTAACACTAAAAAATTTAGAAACAACATTTATTCTATACAATGCAGGTTTTCGATATGAGCAGATAGAGAACAAATCTAAATGTATTCACTACAGATTTAACTCAAGAATAAGACGAAAGACTAAAGTCTTACCTTTTGAGATCAATCAGATCTATCTGAAATCTCTCATTTGTTTTGAGACTATTATGTGGTTTTCAGGATCAACTTTTTTTAGTGCTGTCGCAAATCGAGATCACATTCCGATACCACTTTCCTGATGATTTCTCGTTGAACAAAAAATATCTCTGATTACAAAACTCTTCCAACGTGTTATGTCCGGTATGAGTCAATTGATAAATTTTCATAGACACTAATTGCATCTTATACATCAGTGGTTCTCAACCTTTATTTTGTATCGCCCCCTTGGAATTTTTTTCGCCTCTCCAATTTTTATATCGCCCCCTTATTTCATTAGTAAAAATTTTTATTTAAAAAATAAGAGTTTTAATGAGATCCTTGTGGTTGATGAAGATTGACAAGTTTTTCAAAATTTGTACTTCTTTTCGTAAGTGTAATTCTAATGTCGCCTCTTTCTTCTATATTTAGTTTGTTTCTTTTTTTTCCGATCATACTATTCAGAGTGCTGAATCCTCTCTCTACGCAGTATGACGTAGGAAAACATAATATTATTGGCATCATTTTTTCCCATAATTTCGGGAAGTTTAAATTAATTAAATCTTCAAATCTTTTTTTCAAATCTTGTTCCAAAGATTCTAAAGGAAATTCATAAATTTTCAGATCGTTGTCATCAAAAGTGTGGTTATAAAAATCGAATTTTCCAAATTTTCTATTACTTAAATTAAATTTGTAAAATTGAATTTTTTCAATGAATGTATTTATAATTCGTTTGCAATCAATTAAATTAACATAATCTCCTTGTAAAGCCAATGAAACTTCATTTAATTTTGTAAAAATCCAATTTAAATAAAAATATTTTTTCTATGAATTTTGCAGGAATTAAACAATTTAAATTTTTCTTGTAATCTTAAAAAATCAACAATTGCATCAAATAATATCACAAATCTTTCAAGACAATTTCCCTTGGATAACCATCTTATTTCGGTATGTAAAAGTAACCTAACATAATCTTCATTTTGATTAGTGCAGTATTCACGAAAAATACGATCGTACTTGCTGTTTCTTTTAATTTTATTGATAACTTTGATAACAATTTGCATTGATGCATTCAATTCTTCAGATAATTTTTTGCAATTAAATGATACCGATGTAAAATACATTGAATTGAAGTGGACATTGGAGATTTTTGTTTTAGAAAAGCTAAAAAAACCACGATATTTTCCAACCATAGCCATTGCGCCATCAGTTGCGCACGATAAAATATGTTCAAATGGAATATCATTTAAGAATAAATAAGATTCAAACATTTTGAATATTGACAATCCTGTAGTATCCGTGACTAAAGATTTTGCAAATAATAACTCTTCTTGCAAAATAGAATCATCATCGAAATATCTTTATAAAAAGTATTTATAAAAAGTAATACCTTACATATGCCATCAAAATTGACTGATTATCAAAGACAACTGATTCGTCAAGTTGGACTGAAAACTTGCGTTCTCTGAGAAATAAAATTAAAGATTGTTCAATTTCATTAGAAATTTCATCAATTCTTCTTCGTATAGTGTCGTTGCTTAATGGAATAGTCTTCATAATATTTGAAGAATCTTTTTGTAAGATATCGTTTATAAATAAATTTAAACAAGGACGGATGACATTTTCTGCAATCGAATGGGCATTACCTATAATTTTTTGCGATTATCTCTGCAACTTTATATGAATAAGATATCCAGAGACATTTTGAGATATATTTTTATTAAAGATTGACGGTAAGGTGTTTTTATTTTTAAAATTCTTTTTTAATTTTTTTTTTAATTCTAGAAAAAAGTCTGGCTTTTTTCCAATTGAATTATGATGTTTTCGCTTTAAATGTTCAATCAAACGAGACGGTTTCATTGCCTCATTTGAAAAAATTGTACCACATTGAAGACAAAGTGGTTTATTAGGATCTTGAGGATCTTCAATAAATCCAAGAGAAATATATTCATCTTTATACATTCTGACTTTTTTTTGAACACGACCCGTAAAGATAAAAAGAAATCACGCTTAGAAATTTAAATAAAATATAATAAAAATATCATATTATTAATAAATATATTAGACTCGATTATATATCTTTATTTTTTCAAAGATTATCGACTTCTAACATAAGATTTTAATTTTTCAAATATTAGCAATCAGCCATCGCCCCCCTGGCAGAAAAAATCGCCCCTAGGGGGCGAATCGCCCACCGTTGAGAACCACTGTTATACATGATTGTCTGCAGAAAAGACTATTTTATAATTTCCACATGAGTCTTTCAGATATAGCCGCCCGGTAATGAAAGTAAAATTCTTCGACTTTTGAGTTAATTTGTATTTTTTAGTTAGATATTCCAATGATCCCCTGCTCTTCCAATATTTTAACTATATCATCATATTCTTGGACAGTTTTGACAAAACAGGGAGGCATCAAAAAACTTTAAAGAATACGTATGTTAAATTATCTATTTAAAAATTATCAAATGCTGCGCCTTTTAAAAATATTGAAATTATACATTTCTTAATTTTAAATATAATAACTAAGAAATTAGATTAGATTTTAAAAAATTAGATTGCGGACTAGATTTACGTTCCTTTACAGTTTTCTTTGTGGCTCATTTTTTTACAGCAGTCGCCTTTTTAGAGACAGCCTTGTTTTCACCAGTCTTCTTTACGGCTGGTTTCTTCGCAGGCACGTCTTTTTTTGCTTTGGACACTTTATCTGGCGATTTATTGACAGCTGGCTCTGTTTTATATACTTTCTTGGATTTGACAGCCTTAACTTTCGGACTGGCAACTTTTTTAGAAGCCGTCGCTTTTTTTGTTTTAGTTGCTTTTCTTTCAGCTTTATTATTAAGAGATTGGAGCCTTTTTGCCTTCCGCTCTGCTTTTTTAGCGAGAAGAGAATTGGGAAGGCAAAATGATCCAGTGGCACCGACACCCTTACAAACTCAAAAAATAAAGCGTACAGATATTCTGAAAAACTGTCCACTCTCAATCGAGGAATTAATAACACGCTTTATAGCAAGATTAGTCCTTTTGTCATTATCCCCACGTTGTAATTGTTTTTGATATATAAGAACACTGTCACGGGTCGCCAGTTTGTTGTCTGAAAAGATTCCATGGCGGCAATAAACAGTCCATTCGTGATGAAATTTGAAATGGAGAATCTACATAGTTTCACTCGTGATTTCCTAAAAAAATTTTTGTTTGTTTGTTATTTGGCCACTAATATGTCATTACACATATGCTTAGTTTGTCAATATACATTTTTAAATATATCAACTATGCTATATTTTTTTCATCAGAAAATACAACTAAGATTTGAATACATCCTTTATATATTCTTTAAAATTTTTATTAGAGTAAAAAAATCTTTGAATTTTGATATTTATGGCTAGTTTTTGATAAACTGCAAATATTAATGTTTCCACTACAGTTAATATATTATGATATTTTTGCTGCAGTATTAATAAACATGTATTTAGATAAAAACACTCATCTACTTTGAGAAAGTTCATCTTCTGTGTATCTGATTTTTTGACGTATTTTATGTCTAAAAAATGTAGTTACTTGTCAAAAGTAGCATATAAATAATATTCACAAATTTATTTTAAAATTTCTAGTTTCATAAATAACGTAATCTAATAATTAAGATTTTTATTCCATTTTAGCGAAACTACTGAAAATTCCTAGCGTCTTTTTTGCACTAAGGAAACTGACTTCTCGAATAACTTAAATCATTTTTTCAATTATGTTTATGTTCTCTGGCCAAACTCAACGGATTTTTATATTTTTAACCTCGAGTCGAATATTTGTTTAGTTTTTTAACGAGAAAATTTTTTTCACAAAATGACTCTTGTTCTGGAGAAGACAAAATAGAAATCTCGGACAAGGTACTTTTTGTCTAATTATCAGGTAAATCTATATTTATGTACTCCCGGTTTATACTTTTAAACAAAAGTAAAAACTATTCAAACAAATTTGGTTCAAGAGAAAGCTGCTTTAAGCTTTTCTATTTAAATATACTGTATTGTCAAATTTTAATGCTGTAAAGTTTACAGCAGGATACATTCAAATTTTTACAACAGACACACCAAGAAGTACCTATTCTAAACTGTTCTAAGTTTGTGCAGAGCCGACGTTGACAAATTAATTGATATTATATTTAATAAAATAAATCACCAGGTGTAGTAAATTGCTCTTAGTTACTCGTTTATGTGCAATTATTAGACACTATTAAAAACAAATTTTTGTTACTCCTTGCCTTAAACATAGAATGGAGACATGTTCGATGCAGCTAATTGTTTTTGGGACAGAAATACTTTTTGAGTCCTATGTATTATAGGTTTATTGTAGCAAAATCTCTGTAAATTATTTACAGATGGAGCACCAGCAATGCTTAGATGTAACTCTGGTTTCCGAGTTGGGTTGCAATGCTATTTTATTTTATGAAAATTTTTTCGAATTAATGTTTTGAATCTATCTATGTAAAAAAGGAGTTATAACTGTTGACTTTAGAAAATAATATTAATATTTTAGATTTTTCCTTATTTTTTTGCGTAAAAGTTTATTATCTCAAACATTCAGGAAGAATCTATTGAATTAATAAACTCTCTCGAGATTCGATTTGGTAACAAACAAATTCTTACATGTTTTCCCATGGGACGTATATTTTACCATAAAAGCTCCGCAATTAGTTAATTTTATAAAAATTTAATTTTCTAAGCGTCTTAAAGAAATTTTTTGAGAAGAATCATTGAAGAATGCCTTTTAGTAAATCAAATTATAGCGGCGTTTGTTGTTGTCCAAATTTCATTTCATTTGGGGAATTTATGGAACTGAAATCTATTATTTTTTGAAAATCATTAATGAACATTTTTACATATTTTTAAACTTGCCTGAATATATACATTTTATTTTCAAACGTAAAAATGAATTTCATACAATATTTAATCGATTTTGTAAATATAATTTATTTATTTTTGATAAATTTAATCTATTTATACTCTCCAAAATTCTAGAAATGAGATGATGTTTGTACAGATTGGCCAAAACGACATTCTTCAATATTTTCTTCTCATCGTCAAATAATACAATTTTTTGTTTCTCATCAGTTTTTTTATCACAAAAAATAATTTTTAGTTTTAACATTTGAAATTTTCTTTTAAAACACAATATATTTAACAGTCTGTGTTCATTAAATATTCCAGTCTTAAGCAGTCTTTATGATAATCCTCCAAAATTAGGTAAAATAAAGAATTTTTGGTCAAAAAATAAAATTATTTTAATTTTTGGTCAAAAAATAAAATTATTTTAATTATAACATTTGTCGAATATTTTTTATTTGGTAAGCCTACTAAAACGATAAAGTTTTCAGAATTAAATTATTTAAATGTTTAGCTTATTTCTACTATTAAGTTCTCTCATCATTACCTCACTTTAAATCGCCAAACAAATGTACGACGCTCTGAATCTACTCAACTTTTATTTTGTATTTTTAAATAGCCTATTGTCATTTGTGACAAATCTAGTAGATATCCTTCCCTAATCTTTTTTATGGATGAGAGGGAATTTGAGTTAAGGCCGGAGCATCACATGAAACATGTAATAATACCATAGCTTGGTTTGAATCTGTGCTATGTGGGAATACAGGGAATAAGTTTCCTGCCATTTAACAGTTTAATATTGGGCGATACATTTTTGAGTCGTTTCTATTCCGTCTACGATTTTGAAAATGACCGAATTGGCTTTGCTGATGCTAGAAATCAACTAACTTTGATTTATAGTTTTTGGATTTACTAACACGTTTCATTTCTATTGTCATTAATTTGACTTATTTGACAAAAATTTATTTATGATACAAAAAAACCATTTCCTGTATTGAGGAGTCTTCTCGTCACAAGCCGAATGATTCGGATAGCCTCGCCAGAACTGTCTATGGCAAAATCGAGTTATCTTCTTGGACTGTTCTTTCTGGTTTACAAACAAGGATAACTTCTTACATAATGTGCTTATTACGGGCCTTTGGAAGGCCTGCTATATAACTGTGCTGTTTTTTATTATTAGAAATGTTTACAAGGTTGTTCGATGCTGTCTTAAATTTAGATCTCTGTGACATTACAAATCTCCTGGATTTAGACTGCCGAAGTTTCTAAATGCGGTTTCTCGGAAATTTTTTGCTATAAAAATGGATATTTTAATTTCGTTAGCTTTTTTATAAAATTGTTTTGTTAAATGTGACCCCCAAAAAAATTCAAATAAATTAAACTTGTCTCCGATCAAAAAAGATTAAAACAGTGTGCTAAGATATCATTAAATGCCATAATTATTAATATTGAGCTAATTTCCATTAGCTGTATTGAATTTTTAAGATTTCCACCTCTTTTTCCACTGCTGCAGTAATTCTTTGGTTGTTGATATGACACACATTTTTGCTGTGAATAAAAAAGCTGAGTCATCAGAACCAGAGACTTTATTCCCAATAAATCTAATTAAAATATAACCTGAGACTTTATAGAGTTGACACAGAATGCGTAAATACAACATTAATGAATTATGTTGAATACTACTCATTTGTTTCCGAAAATCAACTTGGTTGTAAAAGAATATGTCAAGGTGCTAAAGAACTGGCACTGATTTCAATAAAATATCGCCTCAATTCTTAGTTTTTTGTAGTTTATTGTATTTTTAGTATATTTGCTAATTCCAAATTGTGATCAATTTTAGCGACCTCTAGAATTAAAATATTTTTAGAAACTTGTAATTTCAGCTTTTAGCTGCGATTCTTGACACATTTGTGTTTTTCCCCTCTTTGGTTAATTTAGTTAATTTTATATAATCAACAATTTCAGGAGCAATGTATTCGCTGTTTTTACAAGCCATTGCTTGATGAAATCAACATCACAATATGATTTTCCATTTACTGCAAGCATTCTGCTGATCTATTGAATAGATCGTATTTATGGCATTTCTCGACCTGTTTTAGGTGGTCTTGGGAAGTGATTCCCACTTCGATGAGAGTAATTTCATTCATGATTTTGTCGTACACAAATATGTCAGGCTTGTTGCACTGAATATTCGTGTCTGTAATTATTTGAGAAATAATATTTTAATAATAAGATAAATTTTAACGTTTAAATGTTTATTTAGAGCACCCTTACGTTCTTTCTTATTGTTGTCTACAGAACGGGACCCCGAGTCGATCAGCAATGATGAGGAAAATAAGTCTACACAGGTCAACAGCCATTTAATAAAAATTAGGTCCGTAATCCACACCCTTTTGGAACTGAGAGAAAAGTTTAATTTTTATAAAAATTCTTAAAATGTTAAATTTGAGCATTCGTTAACCAGTAGCGCTCGGTAACCAGCAGCGCCTGTGACATATTGCACGTCTAATATGGTCTGATTGAACAAGTTCGAATAGAATAGGTTGTTTAGATTGCGTGTTTGAATATTAAGCAGAGTGAACTAATATTTTCTTACAATAATCATTTGATAAATACTATGATCGTATTATATTGCACGCCTAATATGGTGTGATTGAACAAGTATGATTGGGAAAAAACATTGATTTATAAAGGGAATCATACCACATCACCAAAAGCCCCCATTTTGCGAATACAGTCGACGACATGAGGTCTCCTAGCAGGTGGACATTGCTCAATCAACGAATTCATCTACAATCACAACACGAATATACAATCGTCGGATTCTGCAAAGCAAAATTCTTCAACATTTGAGCAAAATAATCAGAATGACTCACCCCACTAATCAAATCAACATTGACAGACCCCGCAGACTCCAATATGGACAAGGACAGTTTAAAGTTATCTAAACAACCCTCCCATCGAGAATAAACCGTCCTGGAGAGTTAAATGCTCAATCCTCATGTCGATGTAGTGCTGTCGCTTATTGACAGACGGCTCAGGGTGGATCATGTTGATGGCATTGACCATAAAAGCACTCCTAAAATGACAATCCCTCTCTACCAATAGGAGTGGAATGTCTGATCGACGTACAAGGAGGGGGTGTCGAACAACAATTTAGACAGACCCACGAAATATATATTCCGTTCAATGTGGTCATTAAATACGACCATCCGAGAGTAAATATGTTTACTAATAAACACCAATGGCCTACAGATGAGAGGACAGACATACGCCAACTCACATGTCTTGGCAAGCAGGGACATGACAAAGGCCGACCCAAACAGGCCAACCACATTAAAGAAGAATATTCTAAACACTCCCAATACAATATAATTATACTTTTTTTATATGTCAATATTTTAGTCTGACAAAAGCGAGTGATGAGTGACTTGAACATGTCCTCGAATAACCCCATCGACTCACTCGGCCAGGCCTGGAGGACCACGGCCAGAAAGGCAAAGCCATATCGCTCAAAGCCACACATCTTGATGGGGGAATATGCCATATTAAACAAGACGGGCTACACTCACACACACACTCAACCATCTGGGAGGACAGGAATGTGGAATCCACGTATATATATGCCTTCATAATGCGGAAGAATGAGGGAATCAGTTCGACTGTCTCGTGGAATGTCCCCTTCACCAAAAACAACATGAAATTGCGGTAGACCTCAGACAGCCCCCCCTTTGGGTGTTGTTCTATGAGGACTGCCATCACTTGGAGGGCGTAGGGTTGGAGGTCTACCATTATAAACACCCCCACCTGCAATATCCCCAGCAAACACCTTTTCGAACTGTTGGAGACACATCTGGTTGTAATATGCGAGGACAGAAGGACTGTCCCCACCCACCAGGAACTGACACAACACCTCAAAGAAGTAGTGAATAAACATGGACTTTGATGGGTTCTACTCATCCCCCACTCACACCTACCGATATTATCGAGGGCAGTCGGTCTCGGATGTACTCTCCCATGCACTGGTCTTTGCTCACTTTCCCCACTCTCATCACACTCTGCATTGCATAAACGTTGTCCTCACTCCTCGACAACACTCCCATCACTCCCGGGTAATATACACTCACAAACTGCTCTATATTCCCCCCCATTACTCTATTATACTCACACTACACTCACTCTGGCAGGTATTTGTCGATCAGAATGGCTGCATATGAGTGCACTACCACCGTCGGAGAACGCATAAACAACACACATTTCTCCAATATTCCACATTTCTCTTCCACAGTGAACTTTCTGTTACATAAATATTAAAAAACGTGATTTTTGAATGTGATGAGGAACTTGAGGAGGTCGGCCTTTATAAACCCACATTCTCGTCCACTCAGATCAGCCTCGCCTACAATAACAGGACATCCCAACTGGTTATGTTCAGTTCATTCTGCAATCGAGACATAAAAAACTGTTTTGGGTCCACCAAAGGGGCAGAGTTGGTCTTGGACTGTGAGGAGGCCAGGGAGGTGACCAACAGAATGGCCGCGTCCATCAATTTCCAGTTCTCCCGGGGATTCGAGTTGTACTTCTGCCAGTAGAAGGGCTGACTGACCTCAAGTAGCCGGTCTATGTAGCCTGATAGGGTTTTGCACACACGTGACTCATCTATTGAACATAGGGTGGTTAATAGTTCCACTCCCGCCTTTCTTCTAGTGCGGAAATCTGGCGGGAATAATTGTTCTAGAACATACTAGAACATTCTAGATCCCGCTCAATGTATTCGAAAGGCCCATCAAAGAATAAAGCACATTCATAATCTGAAATATATAAATTAAATAAACCATTTAATTGTAGAGAAGGCACAATAATGTCAGTACAGATGGACTCTATTCTCCCAGGGTTATCAAAGAATGTTTTATATGGATAATCTGCCCCCACAGTGGACAAGTAGTACAATCCACTCGAAGCCAGCTATTTAACTATACAATATCAGCCCCACAGAATCACATTCCACCTCACACGGCAAAGGGAGGACCAGTCTCCACACAGACTCAGCAAAGGGGAACACACAGGCGTGAAACTCGTCAGTATATCGAGACAAGTACAGCTGAATGCACTCACAAATATGTCTCTGTACTTTCATCAGCACTTTTTGAGTACTCTACACTGAAGGGGTATATATACTGGGCACACTGAACTGAGGGGAATCATTATTAACGAGTTAAACCCTTCCATCCACACTCCCATGTTGTCCTCAAAAAAGGCGGGAATATCCTAACAAAAACATTATTTTAAAAAAACCTGAAAATTAAGACTATAAAACATTTTGACACAAAGAACAAGTATTTCATACACATCCACACAACTCGGGTCATGTGGAGACATTCCCGCCAATTTCTGCCACAATTTCTATAAAATCAATAAAAATAATCAAAACAGTAAAAATCGATAAAAGTGGTTGGGCAAATTCCTTCAAAGAGAAGAGGATTTCAGTCCACAGTTCATCCGAGCGAGATTCATAACAATAACTAAAATAAAACACAAATTAAACCGCTTAAAAATTAGGTCAACCACTCTAAACAAATCTTTGACACTTTTTAAAGAAAGTGCGGGAAGTTTGGCCACAATCGAGGTGAGCAAGGCGGGCCAGTTGTCGGGGTAGTCGATGAGGCAGATCGAGTTGACCGTCTCTGCTAACTGAGGTCATAAAAACATAAAAACTTGTTTTTTGACAGACTCAGGACTGATAACCAACAAGTCGATGATTTTTGATTTTATGTCGTTTTTGGAGTCTGGTGAGACCTTATTCCGGGAGTCGTCGTTCTGGGAGTTGTGGAGGGGGGTATACGAATTTGTAGTGTTTGGTCACGTAGTTTTTGAGGGTTATTGCAGCCAAAAGGCGGGTATTCTCAGGGAAATTACAATTTGATGTTATTTGGAGAAGAATAGAGCCATAATGTGCTAAATTTGACTCTGCTTGGGTTATGAACTCAGTGGCTGTGGTTTGGAGGGAGTCTGTTACCTGTGCTTCTGACCTGTGGGTCATGGTGGCAGGCGTTCTCGAGATTGGAAGCAATCTGGACTACATATTGGTCTCCCATGTTCTATATATAAGGACACACAATAAACACGATGTATTAAATTTTATTTAATGATTTATTTTATTTTTTGGTTTTATTAATAAATAAACAATTAATGAATAATATTTTGAATGAATTAGCTAACTTAAATTTTACTTGTTCATAATTTATTATAATTTTTATTTTTAAAATTACAAAATTAAAAATTGAGTTAATTAATTATTTTAATTCGATTATATATTTATAAAAATATTAATTCATTGTGATTAATAATTGTTGTACCTAATGCTTAGATGTTCTTTAAATAGACTGTTAAATATATACAGACCAATATCTACTCATCACCAGAATAGTAAGAAAGTACCATCTCTGGTGGCCAAAATCCGAAACTCTTTCCTACCACTGAGAAATCACACAAATACACGTCTATTACATAGAACTGGCCCGCAATTAAAGGCAATTTTTGGACATTCAGCCAGAACGCAGACAGCATTGAATCAAATGCCTATTAGTAGCCCGCATTTAAAGGCAATAATATGGCACCCAACGAGAACTCACGCTACTCTATTTCAAATGCATAGAACTGGCCCGTTAAAGCGAAGACGTAAGAAGAGAAGTATAATGAAGGGAAAACCATTTATTAAAGGAATTGTAATAAAAACACTCGTTCGTAAACCAAAGAAGCCTAATTCTGCGAATAGAAAATGTGTGAGTGTTCGACTGACTGATGGCCGGACTGTGATTGCCTACGTGCCTGGGGAGAGACACACACTCCAAGAACACGACACTGTTCTTGTCAGGGGAGGAAAGCTTAAGGATGTGGCTCATGTTTGGCTAAAGGTGGTGAGAGGTAAATATGATTGTGCTCATGTGGGGAAGAAGAAAAACGTTTAATAATAATTTTTTTGATTAAATTTGATTTTTAATTAATTTAAAATAAATTTAAATAAAAGGTGTTGTTGTGATGTCCTCAATCAAGTAGGGACAGAGGTGTAATTATGTAGGAATGTTCTTGTAAAGCTGGTAAGTACAGCAGGGACGGGTCACACTATACTGAAGATAAGGTCAAAGACTATGGACAAGCTTGAATTGATCAGCTATGATCCCTGGGGTAACCAATGTGAAATTTATACTAGCGAGACAAAAATGTGTGTATAAGGAGACTGCGAAACTTCATACATTAAAAAGGCGACATAAATAACCGAATATTGTTTTTTTATAAATTAATTTTAATTTATAAATTAATTAATAAATTTATTTATTTAATCAGTTTGTTGTGGGGCTAAATGACTCGAAAGAAGAAGAGTTCTAAAGTAGTGAACAAAAAGCGTGTGCTGGAACCATTAGAGCGATATTTTGACTGCCCCTTTTGTAACCACGAGAAAAGCTGTGCTGTAAAAATGTATGAATATTTTAACCATGAGGGACCATGTGAGGAATGTTGGGTCAGTGAGTTGTGGTGTATGCCAAGAGAAGTTTCAGTGCATTATCAATTGTAGTGGTATCCCTATACTCCTAGACTTGAGTGAGGCAATCGACGTCTACGGGGAGTGGATTGATGCTTGTGAAGCAGTCAATTAATTACTTTTTTAATTATTTTATGTCTTTTATTGTAAATAATTATATAAGTAATCCCACTATATAGACGGTCCTTTACACGACTTGTGTCTAACAACACGTGGACACAACAAGGAGTCATAATTTAAATGAATCAATTGTAAAATTAATTTATTTTTAAATTGTTGTTGTTGCAATAAATATTATTGACATTGGTAGAGTTTTGCTGACGTTGAAATAGAATCGTAAATTCTTTTTATTGTGTGTGAATATACGAGATTACAGACACTTCAATACAACATCGATTTGAACAAGCTTTGGAATATAATTGTCGGGAAACAGAAAACATCGGAGAAAGTTTTATTGATTCGGATATTGTGGAAAATGCGATTTCGGAGAATTTCTGGGATGATAACAGTAGTGATGAAAAGGACTTCAGCGAACAATTTATGGACATTTGGATGATCAACAACATCTAACCACTGCCTGACTTGACCATAGCCCTCAGTGCCCAATCGAATCTTTACGGCAATCATATCTTTAAAGACTCCCAGACCACCCAATTCCTACCACTCACACGGTACAGAATGACTCGACACAACTCTTCCTTATATATATCCTCGGGAATGTCCATCAATTTAGCCACAGCCCGACATTTTCCAAAATCTTCAAAGACACTCTCAACTTAGAGGACTAGCAATTTCAGTAGGCAGAAACAACCATTCTATTAACATATCGAACTCTGCTCTCCTCTTCAAAGCATTAATCTGGTCTTCAATCGCGACGTGTCTTGATAATTCCAGTTTCTGTTGATTCAGTAAGATATCTCTTTCACTATCATTTAGACTTCTCACTTCAGTCTCTGCTCTTCTCAGTTTTTCTGTGTTAATTTTATTCAAATTGTCTTTCTAAACACGAAAAGTAGATTCTAACGCAACCAATCTCATTTCTGCCTGTCTGAGATCATCTCAGATGCTTTGTCTGCTTGCATGACCAGTTTCGCTGTTTCTTCAGTCATTTCCTGCCTCTGCTGTGATGGTTTACTCAATTCCTCGAGTTGGCGAATAAAGTGACCGATGATTTTGAGAGCAAATCTTCGGGCCTGTTTTCAATAAGCCAATTCTCAACGGTTTATAGTTATTGCTAGATGTCGAAAGAAGCTGATATATAATCTGCGTGTTTAGAAGCAATAATAGACAATGTCAAGTTGTTTGGCCCATTAGCCGGAAAGTCACGCAAATATAAGCTGAGGGGGACAACACATAACCTTTTGGTACCCCATTTGGAAGATAGCGATGTTTTGAACTGTGATCCATAAGGGAAACGTATCCCATTCGACCCGATAAGAAGATTGAAAGCCAAAATTTGAGGTTTGGGTCTGTCTCTGGAATTTTGTTGATGACTCCACACAGAGAGACGCTGTAAACGTTTTTGAGATATTGATCGAAACTAGAATTGTTAGTTTTGGTGGTTGCCTCTCATTGAAGCCGTCCAGGACAATTCGCAAAGTGTTGTTAAGTGAATAGTTGTTGAGTGTAGTGGCTTAAATCCATGTTGAGTAAGGAAAGTTAGCAAATGTTGGATATTTGGGCAAGGATTAGTCTGTCAAGGAGTTTAGCTAGCGTATATAGACGAGAGATTGGGCAGTAGAAACTTAAATGTTAGCCGTTTTGTTTGGTTTGATGAATGGAATGATACATGATTTCTTCCAAAGGGGTGGTATTTCGTTTTTTGCAACAGAATTGTCGAAAATAAAGACTATTGCTGCATTAGGGCAAGTCTTTGAGATGATAGATTGAAATGTTGTCAGGGCCAGTTACAGGGGAGTTTTGTGAGTTTATAATGCACTGCGAGATTTTATCTGCAGTGAAAGTCGGTGTACAATCTTTCGAAGGAAGTCTTCTAAAAGATTTGGCGACTTTCCGGTTGTTTTGTTAATGTTTTGTGACTTAATGAAGTGTAATATTTCATTAGCGTGTTAGCCTGCTGAATCAAATTGAGTGGCGTACTTAAGTGGAGATGTGAAATAACAGACTCATCTGATTTTGGCTTTTCGAACATCTGTTCATTCATCCCATTAAGGGTTGACTAAATTTTAGAGAGTTGTAGCCGATTTATAGTAGCAATGATTTGTTTGTTTAGATTCTTCAGTTTTGTAAACAACTCGGCAGATTTACCATTTTCCCGTTTTAGTTTGTTACGTGTCTTTATAAGGGTTTTTATCTCATAGCTGTAACTTTGGGAGAAATTTTTTATATTTCCTTGAAGAATGAATTTTTTGGAAGTGGAGATGATAATTGCATTAATAGACGGCATTTGATACCACCCGATATGGTTACATAACCTGCAATTACTCTACTTAATTACAACAGTCAAGTAATTAGTAGTAATAAGTCCGAACAAAGTTAGTAAATCACATTTCTTAGCACAATCCCATCAACGAACACAATTGTTGTGGTTGGGCATTCAAAATGTAATTGGCCGCAATTTTGATTTCATCACAGTAGTTAGGAAGCTCCTGACACCCATAGGCGATGGCCTCATCAATGTAGGACTACGGACATGGCACTACTCCCACACCCTGAACATCTGGGACTGCAGAATGGAGACAATCTCCGTGCAGGTGGCACAGTAGGTGTCACTCTGGACTGCACATGAGTTTATTCTCTCGCAGAATGTTTGGGGAATGAAGTGGAGATCATGGGTTATTCCTGTTTTTGAAAGCTTGGATTTATTTTTTATTAAAAATGCCAAAAAATCGAGAAATTGTTGTGAAGTGGCCAAGCATTGGTAGCAGGGATAGTCGTTCTAATGTATTATATGGGTGATTACGGTGGAGGGGTTGATGATCTCGATTGACTAAATAGAGTTAATGAATAATGGGATTACGTTCACGAGAGTAATTAGTCCTATTATTGTTTAATAATAAAGGTACCGAGTAGAGCGATCATTTTTGTGGTTAGATTGGGAGTGTATTTAGTTTTGAAATATAGGTTAGTACATCTAAAAACAATTTTGTTAAAAATAATTAATTTTTAAATAATGAATGAAATAATAAATAATCCAGATATGCCACCATCGGCGGTGGCACAATGATCGACGGTCTTCTTTCGCTTAGATATTTATGCTTCAAGTATTCTTAATAGTGACCAGATGAGTTTTTACAGGATTTCTTGATGATTCCATTTACATACAGGATTTCTTGATGATTGTAATACTTAATCTTAAAAATTCTTGATCTATTTAAATATTACAGCCAGGTAGTCGGAGGGATTGCGAGGTAGTCAAGGAGCAGGCACAAGAGCTCACAGAAACTTACCAAGACTTAAGTTGCCTCCGTGGTTTTTGTTGCAACTGTGATGGACAGGTGATATAGGTGAGGTTAAGCTGGAGAGTGGCATAGTACAAAGGGACAGTATGTCTACAATGGTGTTAGTCCTGGTAATCTATCGAAAAGTAATTATTAGTATATTAAATAATATAATTGCATATCATCTTAGGTGGTGATTGTTTTAAGAAAAGTTTTATTGGCCTTAAAAAGACTGCGAGTTTCAAAGATGACTCGTAGCCAGATATGAGGCCTAAATCAATGCATTGTCGTTACCCTGGTCTTCAAGTTTAGGCCTGGGACAGATACGGTGCTACATATTTCTAATTTAAAGCAAATCTCTCACGTTGATTTAACTGTTAAAGGCTCCACGGCATTATTCCTGAACCAAAGACAGTTATTAATTTTAAAATCAAGCACATGTCACCAGAGAACACAGAAATCACACTTTGCTTCATCAATATCAGCTGCCAATTGCTTGAGAGCAGCATCTCAGTGATTATCAATTTAGAGGTCTTGCTTTAGGTTTTTTAAAGGTTTCTGATTGGCTAAAATCTTCCGTGCTATTTTTCCTTTTTGCAGCCTTTTGTTTTTTTGTCTTCAAAAGTTGCAAGAACTGATGATTCAGAAATAATTTGTCACGTCTCCTTCGTGAGGTTCGATATAGAGGTTTCTTATCAAATACTCTGAAGGGAATACAAGGTTGGGACGTCCACACTAGACAAAATATAGTTACCAATTAAGCATCCCATCCTACTATTCACATCTTTAAAAAAGTAAAGTGTTGAAAATTTCAATAAGAGTTTTGCAAAGTTATCAAAAGCTTTCTGACTTGTCACTCGCCATCCATTTTTTGAGGATCTATAAGTGTTCTTGCTTTGTGGTTACATCAGCGATAGGAACTTTATGGTAACGAGGGTGACTTCGACTTTATTTCGATCGACAATCCTGAGGCCGGTCCATCCTTTAAGGGTGCTACTGACAATTAGAGGCCCTTCGACTGCAGTTACATAACAAAAACTCCTTTTGTACTTTGCGGATTTCATTGTAAGCCCAGTAAAGTGTTTCCCTGAGGACTTCATGCAACTCAGCTGGTTCATTCCATTCCAGATAACTGCAGTTTTTAAAAAACTGTTCGATTTTTTCATAAGGAATTTGATTAAAAATAGTCGTCCTCAAATTTTGTAATTATTAAGAACTGCAACGTCTTGCTTAGGGTTGATGAATTTTAAACTTTCATCACAAAATCTGACGTGCAAACTTTCCGACCACCAAACACGTGAGTCAGGGAAATACAGCAGTCGTATGAACTCATCTAATACTACTGTATGTGTACAACTGTCCTCTCCCGAAAGATTAATCGAAATGATCCCCAATGACAGACACTCGTCCACCTTCAGTCCCCAGAATAGATTACTCATTGTGCCTAAGACTACACGACATAAAAAACCCTGTCAACAACAGATCCCCAGTCCCTTTGTCGACGGTAATGAGTGCTGATGTAGGAAACTCTCTCAATCCCATCATATATTCCACCGAGAGTCATCGGGGACCAGAAACGTCGTGATTTCGGACACGTGAATGCAGTTCAAGTACTCGATGAACTGATTTCCCTCCACTTGCATTCTCACAATCCAGTCTTTCCGATATCTCTACATCACAAAAAGGGATTGTCCTGTCCACGTGTCCACAGGAGCATTTCGTCCTTTCAAAGTGCCAGTTGGGGTACTCCTGCAAACCCATAGACACGTCCTCACCCTGTAGGTACTGAAATGGCTCATTACAACACTCCTGGCCACGTCCCACTGAACGACGAGGCCTCTTCGGAATGGAATTAGAACTGACCCGGCCGTGATAGGGTTCTCATCCAAGTCCTAGACGGACAGCGGATTGAGGTTGAAGTCCCCCAATCTATTAATCAACTCAACAAAGAACAGACTTGGGCAAAATATTTTACTTTGAGTAGTTCAGACTTGTTTGAGGATTGTCTTGAAATGAGACTTTTTTGTTGTTTTTCGAAAAAGAGTGTTTTTTAACTGTAATTTATTAAGAATGTATTTGGTAGTAGAAATTGATACGTTCGACGGTGGTTATTTCGGTTTTCTCTTCATTGACATTGAGTGACCATTTATCAAAAATTGTTCTTGCTTTCTCCATAATAATTTCAACGCCAGATCGTAATGCTCTTGCTTATGTGCACCTTACATTAATCACAAGTTGGCCATAATTCGTTTATAAATTTGCAGACGAAATTTTGTAGATTCGAGCACAGGTGCTCAGAATGTTGAGAGGTTTAGATAATAATTATGAAAATATAGAATGTGGGGGTGCGCAAAATGGCGCAATAAGAGACAAAGGGGGACGTCACTTTATGGGTGCATATTTTGCAGGTATTAAATACTCCTAATACATTATAGAATTTTTATGGAGAAGGCAAAATATTTTCATCAGTGTACAGCCTGTCCTAAAAGTAGAGAACTAACCTAATGAGTAGTGACTTGATCATTCTCCCCGGCTACATCGACTTTGCGGCAGACCAAATGGTATGTCTAGAGCAGGCATTCTCAACCTTTTTTTGTTCATCGCCCCCTTAGATATTTTATCGCCCCCCTTTGAAATTTTATCGCCCCCTTGTCCATATACAATTTAAAAATTTTTGGGCATTGTCCCTTAATTGGTTGTTTTTTGTATATAACTCAAAAATCAAAATATAAAATAATAAATCAAATGTAAAAAATTGAATTTTTATTAAAAATTATTAGTGAGACTTTTGATATTGATGTTTACTCGCTAAATATTCTATGTCGGGTTTAAATCCCATTAAAACAGCTTTACTATCTACAATGACGCTTTCATCAATTTGTAATGAAAACTTACTTCGCTTCAGTCTTTCAATAAGGATTTCCTCTACATTGTCACCCATTTCATCATACTTTGACGAATCACCTGAACGTGTTAGTTAATGATTAAGACGTTGTGCGCACCCACAACTACATATAAATAAATGTTAAATAACATCATGTACTGGCTTTGTGAATAACGATTTGATCGTTTTCTTATTTTCAAAATTGTATTTTAAATTTTGAAAATATTCAATCGGCTTTGACATTTTATACGGGTGCTTGCGTTTTAGATGATCCTGTAATCGTGATGGCTTCATCGCCTCATTTGAGAAAGAACATTGACAAATAAGACAATAAGGCTGTTTTGTATCTTCAGTACTTTGAATAAACCCATATTTTAAATATTCGTTTTGATAATGACGACTTTTCTTATTTGAGCGAAAAGACATCTTAGATACCAAACAAGAATGTAAAAACAGCGTGCTATTTTAAAATCGCCCCCTTGTAAAAAATTATCGCCCCCCTGTACAAAATTTTCGCCCCTAGGGGGGCGATTCGCCCCCGGTTGAGAACACCTGGTCTAGAGTGTCATTTCAGAACTTGAAAACCAATTTAACCAAACAATAGTCCTAAATTGTCCATTCGTATCATCCCCCATGGACACGGTGACAGAGTCCCGAATGGCAATCGCCATGGCGTATTGACTGACCGACATTGGTAGTTGGAGGGGGGCATAGGCATAATCCACAACAACTGTCTCCTCGAGGAACAAGCCAGTCATGTCCGACTAGTCAAATCCTCCAAACAGGGCTTCATTATGAACCCAGTTGTCGTCTCCCCCAGCACTACTGTGGCAGAATACAAAATCCTGGTCAATAAACATGGCTTTTCTGGCTTCTCGGTGACGCTGAATGAACGGTTGTTGGGCCTGGTGACTCAACGGGACATTGATTTGTGTTGTGTGTCTGACCAGACGAGGATGGAAATGGTTTGCCTCGACTTGTCACTGCAGGTGATGACCCCCGGAGAGTCATTGGTAACTTCTAACGACGGGATCAACTTCCAAGACGCCTACAAGACCCTCCGAAATGTAAAGAAAGGGAAATTGCCAATCGTGGACAAAGAGGACTGTCTGGGTGCACTGGTCACCAGAAAAGACATAATAAAAAACTGTGAATTCCCCAAACAAGTGGATGTAATTGTGGTGGTATGTGGCACTACTTGACCAATGAAGGACTCCTCCCAAGGCAACTCGGTCTTTCAATTAAAAATGGTAAAGTTCATTAAGCAGAACTACCCGCAAGTGGACGTAATTGGAGGAAATGGTAAAACATTGTGGCAATAGAACAGTGGTGACTGCCTCCCAGGCCATCAACCTCATCAATGCAGGCGTGGATGGTCTGCGAGTAGGAATGGGGTCGGGATCTATTTGTATTACTCAGGAAGGTCAGTCATCCACTAATCCCCCAGTCATGGCTGTTGGTCGAAAACAGGCCAGTGCTGTGTACCACGTCAGTCAGTTGGCCAGACAATTCGGAGTGCCAGTCATTGCCGATGGGGGAGTCCAGTCCCCGGGACACATCGCCAAGGCAATTGCCCTGGGAGCCTCCACAGGTACCCCATTCAGGCACATGCACTAGTCATGATAGGATCCATGTTTGCTGTCACCTCCGAATCCCCCGTGGAGACTGCCCTCATCAACGACGTCAAAGGGGTATTACTCATCTTAGTCACGGGTCCTCCATTCAAGTGGCTCAGGGGTGTCCGGCACAGTCGTCGACAAGGGACCCGCCCATCTCTTCCTCAAATATCTTTCACAGAGTTTAAAACAGAGTCTTCAGGACATGGGAGGACTGTCCATTATACATTTTCCTTCTTACTGACGAGACTACTCGCCTCGAAGGAACACCTCACTATTCGGGAGATAATTTCTTAGTTGAGAATATAAATATTTTAATTAATTAGGAGGATGAATATTAATAATACACAAAGAATGGTCATATTTGTGTCATTTCCTGATATCTCAGCATATCACGTTGTCTCCACATTTGACTCATTGCAAGCTTGTATAAATAATATAAAAATTACTCAGTCGGCACATAGCCATGGTCCTCTGGTGTTTTTAGCAATACTGATGATGAAGTTCCTTTGGAATACACTAATCCACTGTGTTCGGGTATCTTGGACCAAGTCGCTAACTTAAATGCGTAGGAAGGTTTGAATAAAAATTTAGGCAAAAAATTGTACTTTGGAAAAAAACCGAATTGACGGACAAAGAATTCAATAACGGAAATGGCTAAGTTAATTACACAATTGAATATTAGTATTAGAAGAGAGAATGTTAATATTTGTGTCATTTCTTAATATCTAGTGCAATTTAAGTGCTAAAATGCTATTTTTACTTTTTATATTTGTTTAATATAAAATTGAATTTGGAATAATTATTTTTTAATTTTGTTAAAAAAACATACATTATAAATGCTATTTTTAATTTTAAATGCTAATTTTTTTAATGCTAATTTAAATTGCATTAAAATTTTTTTAATGCCACCCATAAAATGATAATAATTTTATTCAAATAAAATAATTTAGCACGTTATATAGTTTTTTGATTGATCCCAAAGCCTGAGTGTTCGTTGCTTAAGAAAGCCAAGCATATAGTCTTAGAATTCAAAGATGAGTTCTGTATTGCTGAAGATGGCCGTTTATTTTGTTCTCTTTGTTTATCCAAAGCCAACTGTTCAAAAAATTCTTAGTCGATTGTCATCGTTCTTCTTTAAAACTGAATCAATCAAAGTAAATTCGGTTAATAAAACGATCACGGAATCTTTTGTACAACAAACATCCAGCTATACAAATTAAATAATGATTCGATCAAAAAAATGTTTGAAACATTCAAAATTAACTCTCCGTCAGAATTTTCATGCAAAACTACGGTTAAATTTATTGCCGAAAAAAAAGATAAGAGTTGACAAAATTATTAACATATCAAAATTTATTTTTAAACTTTTAGAAACGAAAAGATTTTTATAATAATTGATGAAACAGATATCCGAAGGAAAAGTTTTGTAGTGATTCTAATTGGGAGCATTCGCTTTCCAACAAAATCCTATTTGGTTGAATGCAATCATGCCAATGCTTTTATCATCTGCCAAATAATAGATGATGTCATTAGAGAAATGAAGATTATTCGTGACAATTTTTATCTATTAATTTCAGATGCCGCTCCTTATATATTTCTGGTGATATAAAAGTATCTAAATAAATAGGTGGTAAAACTTTAATGGTCATGTATAACAACATGCATCATATGACTTGTGTTTCTCATTTGCTACACAATACGGTTTTACGTATAAAGTGTGCATATCCGGAAATAGATGGTTTAATTGCGAGCATTAAAGCTGCCACAGTTAAAACCGAAAACGTGATTTGTTCATGGATGTAGGATACCCATCTGGTGTGGTAATTACTTGGTATTCTTTTTCTTAATTTATGAAGCTGGGGAAGTTTGTTTAAAGCAGCGAAATATTATTTCATGAATTCCGAAATAATTTGTGAAGTCCAAAATAACTGCATTGTCTAGTCATATAATTAAATTTTTTTTTTGGGAAAAAAAAAATTCATTTGTGAAACTGTTAATGCATTTCAGATGGAGTTTTAGTATCAAATACTAGACATTATATAAATAATTCTGATATTAAACTTCAATTAACAGAGATGATATCCAATTATTTACAAATAACAGATCTTCTTAAAGTTTCGGAATGCTGCGACTACTCAATCAATCGGGCATATTATGATATAGAAGGACTACATTTTTATGGTGACAAGGCAAATATTAAAAATTATATGAATAAAAGAATGGAGGAAAATGGATTTAAATCTGTTATTGAAATGACTGAACCGAAAATTAGCCAGAAATATTATTTTTTTACTTTTACGCTTTCAGGCATCCTCTGCATTTGTTGAAAAAGCAATTAAAATGTTGAAAAATATTTAAAAAACTTCAAATTTTTTAATAATCAATAAATTTTTTGACTTTGAAATTTTGAAAAAATCTCGGTTTTCGATACTTTCCGATCATAAGTGAGCCATCCAAGTCATATTTGAGCAAAGAAACAAAGATAATCGAAAAAATTATTTAAAACCTGGAATGTTTGTGTAGTTTCGAATAAAAATCATCCGCGAATGATTTGAAAATATTTCGAACTCCGATCAGATTTTTTGAATAATATGTAGCGGCCTCAAGCTAGGACCCCCATCTTGTCAAATGCACACAAGGTGGAATTGCGATGTTTCTGTATTTGAATATTTTTTTCTTCTATTGTTCTTGTTAATTGCAGTTTGTACAGTAGCTATCATTAAATCAATTTCAGGATAAGAGTCTCTTATATTCTTACAACAATTGTATAATGAATGAACGGCACAATAACCTAAGGTAAAGATTTTTAAGTATTTTGTCAGCTAAAACATAAAAATTTACATGATTTAATATAATTTGCAGAATCCGAAATTAACAAAAGGAAATTTTCCCTTTCAACCAAATTATTTCAAAGTACATCGTCGACTATCTGAGTAATGATGTTCTTGTTAGGAGCAGATTTTATCGTCTTAAACGATATCAGATATGTTGTTTCAAAAGAATTTAACGATCCAATCATCACAGCAAAGTTAATCTAAATCAAGTTAAAATATTTGTAACTTTTTTAACTTAGTTCGCCCTACAGATTTTAAAAGCCGGCAAATCAAATGAACCAAATGCCTTCACTATTATAAATTGATAAACTGGGACGATGAGTCAGAAGCTGAGACGCATTAATATCACCAATGTTTGCCTATGAACTCTCAATACCAATCATTTTATACCATCCCAACTGAACTAATCAAATATGCCCGAACACCGGCAATCATTGTAAATGTGGTAGATAAAGCATTTGAAGTTAATTCTGTTAATTTATAAATTTGTGATAGTACTCATAATCCAGATGATTCAGAATCGTCAGTAAACTTGTTTAGAATACATTACTAACAACCAAGCTTAAAAAAATGTATCGAATTACTTTTATACATCACAAGGAATACCACAGAGTGACTCCTCGTGAATTAATTCCAACAGTAAATTTTTGACACAAATAAAAGTCAAAGCATCTTTAACACCAATATATTTTCTAACATAATTTCCATGTAACATCTTCTTACAATAGTAGCACAGTGGTGAACACACCGAACACTCCAGTTAAGCGATTACAGGCTTTTTTAATGTTTTTATTTGAAAATCGAATTTAAGGTCACGGCTTTTTTCAAACACAGTTTCGCAGGGTTCCCCCTCTCGCCTTACGCCAACAAAATGTTTATTGCTTCCAAAGATCGAAGCATTCTGACTGCTTCAGCAAGGCTACAACAAAAATAGAATATATTAAATAACTGAATCACTGCGAACCGTCTATCATCTTGTTCAACAATGTCGGCAAACTTCATTCTTATCTCAGATATAAGACTTAGGAAAAAGTCAGTAAATCTTACTACTGGAAAACAACAAAATTTGGTTTTCCCGGACTCAGAAGATCCTAAAAGTTACGTTCAATATTCCACGTGCTTCTTTCCCCAAGTCGACAATTTTTTGACAAAATGTGAAAAGAAGAACAAACTCTTAAAATGTCTCTCCAATCTTTGGAAGTTTGGAAAACAACTCGTAATTGAGTGTTTATACAAACATTATAAATCAATTTCCTGCACCAATAAAATGAAGATCGAGGCAAGAAAAAAGTCCTCAACTTATACCAACATGGAAGCCCTCGTGCACTCATATGGACGAAGATATAATGCAATCGCAGAAACCAGGGCTACACGTTCCAAACGCACTTGGGCGGGCTCACGTGAGGGAAATCGGGCAAAGATGAGGATCCTTTTGAGGCATATCGAGATCACGTGACTTTATTTGTTCCGTTTTTCGTGTTTTATTTGAGGGAAATAAATAAAAATAAAAGAATCTCATTTAAAAATTCTATGATTTAAACCTAGATTTGTGACAGGTCTCGTTTTGAGACGTCATGTGCGTTAACTCATTTTCCGCCCAGAACATGGGTGTATCACCTATTTGAAGCCGACAAGTAAGCTGATATCTGTAATGGCAGTGTTTGTCTCTCTAGTAGTCTAGATGTCTGGAATACAGGGGCCTTTCACACGAAACCTGCTTTGACACATCGAGTGACTATTGGAGAGGGTTACCGGCGACCTATCTGAGTATCAGTGTCTGTACGAGCAAATCTCCCTGGCTATAATCAGAGGTAATGAGCAGGCTATTCATTGCTTGCCCTGTTTAATGATGAATTCAGGTCATAATTTAAATTTATTGATACTTCCGGGTATGATTTTTTAAGTTAAAAGTGTAAATTAATATAATTAGTAATAAACTAATTGAGCCATAACTAAGATAGCCCCAATTGAGTATGCCAAATATAATGATTTAACTAGAATTTATAAATCAAATCTTAACTTGAATTTTGAAATTTGGAAGATGAAATAATTCCGCTGTCTTCATCAAAGTAATTATGAACATTTTTTTCTAAAAATTAAGTTGTAGATCAAACTTTTATTTTTTGGGTTATTAATTATAGTCTAAATGTAGAAATTAATATAGAAAATACTGCGGGATCATTGATGAAATGACTAATAATTTGTTCTATAAATTAAGTTATAAATTAATCTCAACTTGCATTTGAACTTTTATTTATTAAGTTCTTAGCTACATCCTAAATTGTAGAAACTAATATAAGATAAATACTTTGATATTATCAAGGATATTTTCCCAAAAGCTTCCTGAGAATTAATATTAATCAACCAAAACCTCCATTTTCTTCTTTGTTAGAGATTAAACAGGCTAAAGTAAGAAACAAAAACATTTGGATTTGACTGCGCAAAATGGAATATTTATAACATTGTTCATAATTAGCACACTTGGATCTAATTATAGGGTTTCCAATGCTTTAACGTCAAAAGCTCAATAATTATTGTTGACCTTCGAACACTAGGTTGGAGCTTTAAACATCAGCGTGTATACCGCATATAAGCAATACTTACTACCCTACTTTCCCTTCTCAAATCCCATAAAAATATATTCTTTGTATGAAAGTATCTTGTTATCTCTGACAATGTCAACAGCTAATTGAAGCTAAAAAATGTCATTAGTGAAAATAAATGAATGAATAAATATAGATCATTGTGATTTTTTTACGCCAAATGTTCATTTATATTTCCATTGCCACGCAAAAAGTAACAATTGATGAATAGAATATCGATTTTTCACAAAATGTTGTTTTGATTTCACAAAAAAACGTTAATGCTTGCTTATATCACATTTAAAAGCAAATTGCTTGCGCTTTCGACGTTAAAGTTCGAAAACCCTATATTTAAAAGAAACAATCAAATGATAGTAATATTTTTTCGAGACGATTCTAATTGCCATCCAAGCTATTCGAGATAAAGAGATAGAGTGAGTTGAACGTAAACGGTGGTGTTAGTTCCATCCTATCTAGATTCATTTCAGACCAATATGAATTGATTTTCGGATCTTTTCTTTCACAGTAAGGTTGATCTGACCGAAGGAGGTCACTTTCATAGTCTTTAAACGCTAATTTCAGGGCTTAGTGAGGAGTTATTTTATGCTTTGAATAGTACAGTTAGTCCAGGGCAAATTTGAATTAAAGCAGAAAAACATATTGGAGAAGGCACACAGGTTGCCTTTATTAATAAAAACAAGGTGTACATGATTACCTTATATGATAAAATAATTAATTTATTCCATGAGTATAAAATCCGAGTATAACCAGGGTGTTCCATTTCAGGCCCAAAATTAAATTCTGCGACGAAGTTTTCAATGTTTTCGTCAATTCCATCTGTCATGATATTGTGGCCATAGAACTGATGAAGCGGAAGATGTTAAGTGTTTTGTTAATTTTGACTATATCCAGGTGGTTAGAAAAGATTTCATTTGCTGTAAAAAATAGGCTGTACTCGTTTCTTAGTTTTGGAGAAAGAGCCTTCCCAGATATGTTTGATAACTGGCGACAAATTATGGTTTTGTACTGAGATTATTTAACCTATCCCAGTTTCAGTCAAATCTTTACTTAAACGATTGATTATATTAATTAACAAGGAAATTAGGTTGATTAAGCTCATTTTTAAACGTATTTTCAATCAAAAAATGGTTCAAAGGTGATTTCCCGTCATAATTAATGTGCTTTTACTTACATTAAATTTATACATAAAAGAAACAGAAATCAAATGATTATATTTTCAATCCACAAAATACCAGCCTTTCTCAGACAGCCTTTCTCAAATGTATGTGATATGAATTAATTAAGTTGTAGACAAATTTCTCTGTCAATTACTTCAAACTCATCAGGTTCTATGTCTATCAATCCAATGTAATAATTGTAAAGAGACAAAGCGTGCTCGTTCATGGCCTTGAAGAGATTAACAGCATTCAGTTTCGTGCTTGTTAGTCTCTTTATACGTGCTTTGATCTCTGCACTTATTTTTTCTATCATCTCATTCTTCATGATTTTATTTGACTTGTTCTCCAAGACTCCCAAATATTGGTATCCATCAATTCCGTCCAGTATAGTCTCTTTATTAGCAAGAGCTGTACAATAGATTTCTTTCAAAACCAATATCAGTAAAAAACATGTCGATGTGATCTATCATCATAAATATCGTTTCTTGTCTTTTTAGGTCATCCACGAATAATAGGTGGTTTGTTGAATATATCTCCGATTCTCCTCTGGGTTCATGGATACTCAATTTGGGATACTTTGCAGAGAGAAATCGGCTCAATGGGTACAAGCGTAGATAACTGTGGAGATAAAGCATATCCCTGTAGGATCCCGGACTTTATTCGAATTCCTTATTGGATAAGAAATGAGAGATTACTATTGTATCTTATCGCTTTACCTGCAGTTAACTCTGCACTACAGGCCTAGAAAATAAGAATATAATGTCTGCCATTAGTCAATGTAGCATAAGATACAACTACACAAAACTAAACGTGCACAATTATTCGAATATTTATTAATAGTTTATTAGGGATCCATATTAGTAAATTAATTAAAGTGGAGAAATATACACGTCTAAATCATGATGACAATTAAACAAAATCGAGTGAAGTGGCTTTTTTCGTATCTGTTCAATTAAGTGCTTTTCTTCCAAATCCTTCAGAACGTTCAGTTTGAGGCTTTCCGAAGTTGCAAATTGGTACTTTCTGAATAGGAATTCTTTGATAATGGCCATGTGTGTTTTCTTAGATCTGATGGCCTTCAGGAGTCTCTCTCTCCTCAAACAATCTCAATGTATTTTAGGAATTCAAAAAGCATTCGCTTGCTTTTATGCACCACAGAGACCAATCCTTTTCCTAGTCGGTCTCTTGGAAGATATAGTCTATGTTTCATAACAGATTCTTCTTCAATAGATAACTTGTTAGTTATAGAAAAACATGTAAACGACCCCGTCGGGTAGTAAAATGAATTATTTTGACTTACAGTCATAAAAGCTCGACAACTTTCCAGTCAAAAAATCTTTTTTCTGCCATTTTTCACCTTTGGCTTATTTCACTCGATTTGTCATTTACAGAAATATCTGGTTTGTTACACTGAATTTTTGTGTATTTACAACGGCTTTTATGTACAAAGGGCGTAATCATTCGCAAACTAATGACATGTGATTATCAGGAATTTCTTGTGGACAAAGAATATTTACAACCCTCGATTTCTATCACAAAATAATTTAAAGACTTAATTTGTTTTTCCAAGCTAACCTATACTTTCTTATTGTATCACGTGTGGGACCCCGAACGTTTAAATAGTCAAACAACTAGTATTGAAGGTTAGTAAGTAACTCTAAAAAACTACGACTTGAAACTTCAACTGCAGCAAATAATTTGGCAAATAATTTTCTTTAGTACAGAGCCATACGAATGCCCCCGCTATTTTGATTAATCGCTACTTTTAGCACCAAAAAAGTCATATTTCATTATTCCAAGCTCATATCTAATCATATTTAAGCATCCTATTTTGTCAAAGTAGTCTAACTACAGCAAAGACCTACTAGCACACTCATCTCCTCAAATAGCTTACTAAATTAACTTTTTATTCGATCTTATTTTCACAAAATCATTTGTCTGGTAATATTAGTCAAGTATATAAATCTACTGACAAAACAGACTTATGTGGATAACCAGAGAATGAATTAAAAAACCATTTATTCAAAAAACAAAGAAAATTAACGTTTCTTTTGATACAAAGTAGGGACAGCAGGAATGCCCCTGCCACGTCCCTGAGGTCGGATGGCTGCAATGGCACGACCAGCCATCATTCCATGCTTAGTCTGCTTATTAACGAACATTGGGGCATGTTTAAGAATATCAGGGAATATAAACAGTCTAATCCGACTCCCCCGAATATATGTGCTGATATAATGATCCATCATTCCATTCCTGCATAACACATCACTACCCACCTGTATGTCACTGCAGCGTCTGAGAGCTTGCAGTTCATGCTGTCCTCCGCCTCCACCAATTTCCCTCGGAGGGTCGTCCCGTTGCATAATTCGATTGTCACGATGTGCCCCAATGATTCGTGTAGGAGTTTAATCGGGATTCCAATTGACATTTCTAATTTATTATGAAAGGAATTTAATAAATAAAATGTTCTGTTATGATAATGTAACCCACCTCAAACAAAATTGCAATTAAGTATAAAAACATGTTTAATTTAATAAAATATATTTTATAATAATTTTTTTATAATTTTAAATATAATGGATATCTCTAAAAAGATAGACATGACAATCTTAGTGGGACAGGTATTTCAAAATATTCTATAAGAGTATAAATATGAATAAGAAATAATACCAATTCAAAGTATAATAGTTATTTTTAAAAATTGAAATAATAATAAAAATTTAAATTAATAAATAAAATCATATTACTTTATCTTATTGTGATGTAAACATTGAATCTTACAATTTAACTATTTTAGTTAGAGTAATGGCTACTCTGGATGTAATCCCCATTTTAACATTGCATGAAAAGAACGAGGACTTGGTCGTCGAGAGCGAAATGAATGTCCTATACGAGTTGGAAAGTTTTGATGACAACTTAGAATTAAACAACATGTAATTGACAGTCAGCCATACGACAAATTGATTAATAGAGAAAGAAGAGCCACATTATCTTTTAAATCTTTGATTTTGTTGATTTTAAGATTTTTCAAAAAATATTAATTGTAAATTTTATTTAGTTGTAACTGTCGTTAATTTTGGAACCTGAAAAATTATTTTCGGAGTCCTTTTGAAAATGACGATAAACTTTTTTTGAATTTAATTATTGAAGTAAATCTATTAAATAGAAATAGTATTTATTGTGTTTAAAAATAATAATAATATTAAATTCTACATATATTTATATTTCAGAGTTTTTAAAGCAGAGGGTTATTTTGTCTTTTATTCAATTTTTAAATTTTATAAAGACATTTGCTAACCTAGAATTTTATCTTTGCGCAGTGGCAGTATCGTAGTCAATGAGGTTCTACCGAGGCGCGATTATTGCTAATTGAAAACTGCAACCAATTCCCGCACGTCTTTGCTCTGCTAGACGATGCAATTTCTGTGAGCCCACTTGTGGGTTTTTTAACCATTGATGCTTCCTTAGTCCATAAAATTCTGGGTTTTGTATGTGAAAGAAAACAAAAGGCAATGAATTTTTTCGTAAATCAATTTTATTTGATTAGTAAACATTGATATTTTTTAGATAAAGGAGAAAGTTTGTTTAAGACTACTTAGTTTAGGACGCTCTCCCAGGACTGTTTAGTTATATTCTCCATTCCTTACTTAGATCATAATTTATTTGTGTGTAAAAATAAGCTAAAAAATCATCAGCTCAATTAATACAATGCATTTAGAGAAAAATTCGGATTCCAACTCATGAAACCACCATAACTAATTTTGATTCCAATGACTCATTTAAGTGAGGTCTAATATAAGGCACAGACACTATTAGTCATAAAGAACAGTTTTCTAATAAAAAATGGCAAGTGTATAACTAATTAACCAAAAAAAGAATGGCATGCGATAGAGAGCACAATAAATTGTGGAATAAATAATTTTTGGCCACTTATCTTACACGTGGGCTGATAAGTCAGCAGAGAACCGTCCCACTCCCAGCTCGTAAACCAAAATCTTATTCACTTTACTAGCAAAAAAGACATTTGGCCTCATCAGACATAATAAAGAAAAGACTTCTGAAAAAACAAATCTGACGAGAACTCGAATAAATCAGGGAAGAGTGCAGGAATTGAAACCTAAATTGGAATCCATATGAAATCACTTTTTATATTTGGCGGTATTTCGAATGTTATATATCGTGATTTGTCGCTCCTGTGAATACCGCTTGTTTCACCTTCATGTTGGGTGTATTTACGAACCACATTTGGGACGTAGTAGATTCCATGATAAATCCGCATGTAAAAACTCGGAGAGGAAATAACGAATCATTTTCTAACATGGATGAGTGTGCCCATCCAAGAGATTGGCTTTGGCTGAAAAGAGGAGCATCAACTGAGAGCAGACGCATTAATTAAAAATTAATTATTATTTGTTGTTCTGCTCAATAAATCGGATTTTTATAACACTTTTCCAATTATCGACAGAACTGGTGGTATTTTCAAATAATATTTTTGGAATTTGTCAGTCTGCTTCCTAATTTTAGAGCAATTTTACTTCCGACACACCGAAAAAGACAATGATTCTATTTTTCCTTCTCATTAAAGACATTTGCCAATCATTGTGGACACAGTGCTTTAAAAGATCATTCGGGGAGTTGGTAGAGAATGCAATATTTGTCAAATTTCAGTACCACTAAAACTCTCGCGAGGAACAAGCTATCATTTTGATTCACAAAATCTTTCTATAAAGAGGCTATTTGGTTGATAACATGGTTCTTGTGGTGTTGAAAACCTCTTATCCTTTCTAGGGGTTTAGATAGAGCGGGAAGCAAGGAAATGGGCCTGTATCTTCCGGGAACAACATGAGGAATCGTGGGTTTTCTGATAAGGATTACCTCAGCCACTTTCCATCTAGAGGGAATCATCCCAAGTCGCAAGCTACCGCTATACGAGACAATTTAAAAAGATACTAATTCCTTAACATGGGAAACAAAATGTCGGACTCTTAATTTCAGACTCATCCTGGTATATGACATGTGGATATCTATTTCATTAATTGTAACTGGGAATTCGTTAAAAATCTTTTATTAAAATCCTGACAAATTTTAAGTTAAATGTCTATCCTGTACAATATGTACTATTTTCACTCTTTTATGATAAATTAATTTTACCTCATTAGATAAAGAGTCGCATTTTTTAGTTTTATTTAATTTCCACATGCTGTAAATTTGGAAATGATGAATCGAAATTTCAGCTAAAAAAATGATTTTAACTTGCTAATCGAACAGAAACAAATCGAAATTATTTTTATTCTGTTTTTATAAATGTGTGGACTCTCATTACAACTTTATAATTCAAATTGTGATATGTGTTACTGGTGTTAAGGACAAAATCAAAAAACCGTACGATCATACTTAGTCGTAAATACCCGTTCCCATCCGAACACGGCAGTTAAGCGATTACAGGCTGTTCTAGTACTTGGCTGGGTGACCGCCTGGGAACAAACAGTGTCGTACAATTATTTTATTAAATTAAGTATTTAATTTTTTTTGAAAATAGTTGTATAGTATGAAGAAACTTTTATGAGTAAATAATTTTACCAATATTTTATATCCATCTTTCGCAAAACTACGCTTTTACTCATTTTCGATCACGTCAGTTACTCGCCCATTGAAGAATCAGCCTTTTTGATTAATTCATCTACAAGCAGCAATACACAACCAAGTGAGTTTTATCGACCTCACTCGAATCGAATTCGATTAGACCATCACACCAAGATTGTTATGTAAGTTTAACTAACTAGAAACTCCATCTCATATTTTTGATTCAGATTTGTAAATAAACAATATTAAATAGAAATAATGTTCATTTGATCTGAATATTTAATTCCCATTCACATCTGGAGATTTACTCCTTTATAAGAGACCCTTCTATGCCATCTTGGTGTTCTTATCTATCCTGACTTCACTAGAACAAATTTCCACAACTAATGAACAATTTTCTCTCGAAAAAAACCCTCTAGCCTTCTGAAATTTATCCGTCCAGGACCTGATCCCGCCACTTTCTTTAACAAAACAAAGTGCCAGAAACTTGAAAACGTTGTTAGGCAGGCTTTATGGAGTTTGGCCCGGAACAGTTCTTCAGAAAATGAAAACAGTGACCGGTTGATCGACCACATCTAAATCTTCACTGTTCTTCCGCGAGTATATTATTTAGCTTAACATAAGCCAATAAACAATTGGAAATGATTTTTTCCATTATTTTCAAGATTTTGAAGATAAGGCTAACTCTCAAAATAACAAGGTTTTTAAATCTTTGCTCATTCCGTAGCTATCAAACCAAACGTGATAAATTCCATTCCATTTTCTATGAAATAGCCTTGATGTTGAGAATCTCTAAATTTTGAGTTCTTTCATTAAGCTCTACTCTTTCTACGCAATAATACTGTTAGTGAGTGATAGACAATGGTCGCTGGAATTAGAAGACTATCTGGAAGTATTTTTAATTTTGTACTATGCTCTTGGATACTAACTAGACTAATAAATTGTCCAGAAACCTTCCGAGTCAAATCTTCGAAAATGACTCATGAAAATCACCTCCCATACCTGCCCTCTTCCATCTGGAAATGTTACTGTAGGTGCACATATAGACATTACGATGTGGTCAAGAAATGTCTCGAAGTCAGGTTATTTTGCACTTTTTTCTCTACTGATGAAAAGGACAGACAGAAGATATCTGATTTCGATTAGTGCTGACTACTTGTTGCTATCAGTAAGGCTTGACTGAGGCTATCAGCACAAGTTATGCATTGAGTATGAGGACAGTATTTCACTCGGCGACAGTTTGCAGTCCAACTCACTCACCCAGGTCGATCCATCTTATTGCGGTTTGACTCAAGTCCGTCCTTGTACAGAAACTTGTATTTATTCATCCATCAATTCAACTTGTTTAAATAATTGTTAAAAAGTGATCTCAACCTTAGTAATAATTATAATCATTTTTGTAACATTTAAAATTTGGAACGTTGTGATGCTTCGTCAGTTGATTGGTACTTCATCACAGAGATATATATGGTATAACACAACATATAAATTAACAGTCTAAATGGACACCTCAACTCCCGATACAATAAACACCACGTCGATCCAATATTTCAAATCGATCAATTAGACCAACAAACCCGTCAAAGAAAGTTTCATCCCGTCAAAAGTGCTTTAAATTTCCATGTGTCTAACATTGGGTACAGCCACATAAAAGAGTTATTAAATCAAATATAAACTAGAGAACTTATAAACCACTACATGCGCTCAGGAAAGAGGGGCACTGCACGAATTATTGTCGACAAAGTTGGCATTTAAACTCAATTAAAAGGCGTTTTCTTATCTAAAACACTGGCAAATAAGAAAAATGAAGGACGAGGACGTTTTATTGGAGTGCAACCCACTGGTCATATTGGAGAGGGCAGTGGAGAACTGTCGGCCGGTCATGATTTTCAAAAACATATCCCGTGGAGGGCAGACCTACCGAGTATGTCCCCGCTAATATTGGGAGGTGCCTGTTCCGGTGACAGATCACTATTCTTATTTCTACGCATTTAAACTATTGGTTGACTCCAGTCAGATTGTCCACCCTAATTCTCGTGCTAGGAGACTGGCGGTTGAGTTGCTCAGTGCTTTTGGAAACAAGGGGGAGGCTGTGCAGAAAAAGAATGATCTGCATAAACAATGTGAAATGAATAAGTCATATTTACATTATTATAAAACTAAATAACTCTTTTTCTTCTCTTCATAGGGAAATGTTTCATTCAATATCTTCAGGATTTTGTAAAATATCTGGGCATATGCCTCTGATTCGATAAACTAGAATGCCTCTTATTTGTAATCTTTTGTAAGTTTTGTCCGTTCAAAACTGCTTTAAATTTCTACGTGTCTAACTATGGGTACAGTCACGTAAAAGAGTTATTCAATCAAATATAAACTAGAGAACTTATAAAGCACTATATGTGGTCATGAAAGAAAGGCACAGCCCGAATTATTACCGACAAATTGGCATTTACAATTAGTCCAAACACTTTTTCCTATATAAAACATTAGCAAGTAAGAAAATGAATGTCCGGGACGTTTTATTGGATTGAAGTCCCCTGATAACGTTATAGCACTGAAAACCTATAATTAGATTCAACTATGCTAATTATGAATAATAAATATATCATCAAAATCTTTGTCGTTCTTATTTTTGCCTGTTTAATCTCCCCATAGTCAACTCAACTACGTTGTCAAAAGAGCTTTAAAGTCGGCTGACTTCCCTTCCACTCTCAAGCCTGTCGGCTTTTTCCGGAGCGACGTTAAGTAGCCCGATGGGATGACGACCTTTCCTTTCAGGGTAGGCAAGTCCATGGTTTGGGACGCCACTTGCGTCGACTTTCTTTCGGTGAGGACGCTACATCAACTCGTGCTCCGCAAGTGCAAACGACCGTAGGGAGACGAGCTGGTTCTTTGAGCAAATCTATGTCACCGTGCTCCACGGGAACTGCCATTCAATACACAGTAAGGCGTCGTTGAACTGACCATCAGGCTCCCGACTTAAAAAAATAATTTATATTAGTTTTCAACATTTAGAATATTTATCATGTTAAAAAATAAATCGAACTCTTGACAATTCAAGTTAAGATAGAACTCCTTTTCCAATCAGAATATCAAGTTATGTATCGAAAATCCGGGAGCCCCGTCTGAACGGGCTGAGAAGAGAACGACTGAGAAATACGCTGAAATTGGGAATGGCAGAGTGTTTGTCCCCCTGGCTGTTGAGACGTCAGGAATACAGGGGCCTACTCCAGCGGATTGGATCACTAATGAAAAAGGTTACCGGCGACCCGTGTGAGCACCGGTATTTAACCGAACGAATATCTATCGCCATAGTCAGAGGCAATACTCTCAGCCAATGACCATTTTTCTCTTGTTTATTAATAAATAAAAGAAGTTAAGATCAGATTTATTGATTTTAGTAACTTTACCATCACATTTAATTTACGCAGCCGTTTTGCAATTTTTACTGATTTAATTAATTCATATATTTAGCTAACAGATTATACCCAGAAATATCAATATAAGAAAAATGATAGCCAGAATTCCCCATTAAGTAGGCCAATGAATGTAGTTATACACCATTTTCATAACCCATGGAAGTATCTGATGACCAAATCGATCGTTGAATCAATTTTTGAAGATAGTATTATGTTTATGTAGCCTGGAAGATTGCCAAACTGTTTCCCCGGATAATGGCAATCGAGAACCGTTGCATTAGCCAGTCGGCCTCCCGAGGATCATGGGTGGATCACCCAAGTCCTCACAAACCCATTCACTGAAACTGAAATAAAAATCGAAAAATTTTTCAGTGTTCTGGAAAATAAATTTGAAGAGATATAGTTGGGAATAAGCAAAAAATGACTAAAAAAGAAAAACGAATTCAACGAAGAAATCAATTTCGAAGCCCAAATAATTTAATGAAACGACACTGACCCAAATGACAAAAAATTTCCCTGATATGATAGAGTATCTGGAAAAAATAAATGACACAGAATTAAAATAGAAAAAGAGGTCATTCACTCATGCAGTAAAATTATAATAAAAATTGGCAACAAAATGGTTGTGTAGAATATCACAAAGATATAAAATGATTAAAATAAAAAAATTAAACTATTGTGAAGGTAAAGCCAATTCACTTACAGAATATCGAATATTATAAGAAATTCTATAAGTGGACAATATATTTAATCAATTTTAATACAAATAAAAACTTTCAATATAATAATAGAATAAAATTTGAGAAATAAATTAAACAATGTGGAACAACAACACGAAATACGAACAGTAACACGGTTATCTAATTATATTATGTTTGAAATCTTTTTATTATAATATAACTAAAATAATTTATTTTTGAATTTATAAAAACTAATTATTTAGGGATCTAAAAAAATAATGAGAGCCAACTGGAACCGGATCACAAGATGTATGAAGAAACTCAACATACTCAGAGTTCTTCCAAAATACAGGCAATGGAGAGTCTTGCCACTCGCCAAACTGACTATGAGCAGTACATGGAACCCACGATTAGTTACGCCTGTTGCAGTGAGAAGCTGGGATCACCTTATTTTGTGTTTTTAGACGGTGGTCTTGGTTGAATAATAATGACCCACAAAGTGAAGTCTTGATATAACTTTGTGTCCGACAACAATAATCAATATGTTACTTAAATGTTGACTTTTGTGAAATTGTTCCCTTCCGAGGTATATAACTAAAGAAGTTTTCTACAATGTATTCGTCATGATTGAAAGATAATTCAAATTGAGTCTATGAGCTAAACAGTGAAAGATTGATTTAACCCGAAAGAGAGATTTGATTCGCACTAATCATTTTACTTTATTTTAGTTAGCCATTTTATTTTTTCTTCCAGTAAAAGAACATCAAAAATATTATTTTGTCAGCGGCTTTATCTCCTAATTACTAGTTACTATATTGTCTGTTTGTACTTTGAATACAATTTTATAATAAATAAAAACATAAAGAGATACTGTCTAAATTCTTCCTAAAAACAGTCCACTGCAAATAAGGCTTTAAACAAGTCTGTCCTATCAAACAAAAAATAATATCGACTATCCTTCAGATCATACCTTTTCAGCTTTAATAAAGAAAAGTTTGACTTTTAAGTTAATCTTTCAAAGTAGAGATTTCCTTTCAAGTTTAATTGACTCCATCAATTTATGTAAGTACCGCCTAGACCATACTTAGCCGATACAATCTATTATCATCTCTAGGTTGTAGTAACCCTTTTTTAACATCAGTTTTTCGTCGACACTTCACAAAGTATTCTGAACTTTAGTTAGGATTTGATTAGCGGTAATTGGACGGTAATTTTGGTTTTAATAAAAATAAATTTGTTTAAAAAAATTGTATTTCTAAAATTGTTTGTAATAGTTGATGTGGGACATTAGTAATACAAAATGAGCATAATTCGTAATGGAATGAGATTTATCTGTGGGTCTATAAAACTGCCTCCTCTCCCCAATCCAGAATTGTGTTGTGGGTCCTGCTGCCACAATTGTGTATGGCTGGAGTACGCTGAGTCCCTGATCGAGTCCTTGGGGGAATCGAGGGACAATCATCAGTTATGCATTGATATTATCAACCAACATGTGACTGATCTAACAGTCAAACACTACCTGCTAACTGAACTTGCAATAAATCATTAGATTTATTTTAATTATTAATTTAAATATAATATTCTATTTTAAAATAAATTAAATAAAATTTAGTCACGTTATAATGGATATTGGTTGGTTATATTTTGCTATATCATAAATATATCTCAACAATTAGTAGAAATCAATCAAACTCAGGAACCAAAGAAGCAATACAAAAAAACAGGAAGGTGAAACTAATTTTTAACCCAAAGACTCTACGTGAAGGCAGTCTTTACTGGGTTTCGTCGTGGAAGGACAAATCAGCACGAGAACACAGCTCTCCTCAAAATAGACGGAGTGGAGAAACGAGCAGACACCAATTTCTACCTCGGAAAAAAGTGTTGTTATGTCTACAAAGGGAAAAAGTCAGTCAAAAATGTGTATAACACAGGCCTGCCAACTATCCCATCGCCGGGTCGAGATTTCGGTGCATTTGGGGGAAGGTTGTGGCCTCCCATGGCAATAATGGTGCAGTCCGGGCTCGCTTTCGGCATAATTTGCCACCCTCCGCCATGGGAAGGAGGATTCGTGTGGTCAGGCTGTGTTTTGTATGTTTAGATGCTCTACCCCTCCACCATTTAATTGATTCATTCCATTCTAATGTGTTATTTGTAGGCTATTTTTATATTAGGGGACTTGATTGTCCTTTATATCCTCATAACTGATAGTCTTTAATGTCGCACATTGCTGTTAGAAATGCCAAATTTTGAATACTACTCTTTCCTTGTGTTTGTAGAGACTTGGCATTAAAAGGAATGACTTTAGTGGGAGATGACTATATTTATTTGCTTACTGTTTGAAAATGATGTACTCACGTGATTTGATATTATGAGCAGTGAGTATTTGATGATTTTTTTGTCTTGACTGGGGTTACTCTGGACAGATTATTTAAATGGGTTACTGTTTGTGTGGTGATGTACTCAGAGATATGCGTAGAGTATGTCAGTTGTATTTGGTTATAGTTTGGAATAGTCATATGTTTGATAGGTGATTTGTCTTTTTAAGTTTTGCAATCTAATTCGACTAATCCTGAGTCTTTGATGTCGTGGATTAGCAATGAGGTTGAATGTCCATTTATATTTTCCAATTCTTTTAAGACTGAATTCTAGAACTGGATGTAAATCGAGGGAGTTTCTATATACAATCAAACCTTTCGAATTCACCTGTTTTTGAATCCGCTTGTCATTATTTTGAAAATTAATTATTATTTAAATTACATGCCACATTGTTTTTTGAGATGCGTCGTCGGTCAGACTTTTTATCAACGAACAAGTTTCTATTCTTCTTTATATTTCTGAAAACCCGTCAATATCTGCTCCACGAATTTCAAAAATTTTTTCTGTCACACTAAAAAAGACGATTTATCCGTCTGACTGAAAAAGAGATCTTAAATCAAAATCCGACCTATTAAACAGAACTGATATAGAAACATTTAACGCTATAAGAATTCATAAACTCCACTTTAATGAAATTAATCAGAAACTGATAGCGTGGATTAACCTAATAAAATCAAAAAAAGTAATTCTATCTAATTAAATAATGTCTCAAAAGTTCTCTAATTGGGAGAAAATAATAATGGAGCATTTAAAGCAAAATTTTAAAACCCGCAATGGTCTTAAGCAAAGAAAACATCACAGCGATATTTTATCAATTAATCATAATGAAAAATCCATTACTGATTTCAACTACATAAACAGTTTAAAAATTCAACAATATGAATTGGATAACGTCTATAATGCTGATAAAACCGATGTTTTTACAAGGCAATTCCTTCGAAAAGTGCATGTATATATTGAAAATGAATAACTAACTGAATTTTTGGAAGGGCAATCTCGAGAAGATTTAAAACTTTAATCAGTACTTGATTTTATCTAAAGACTAAAAGATCAGGAAAAGTCGTGAGGAGAATTGTGTTGCAAAAAAGTTATTTATCAGAAGCTTTCAGAGCACTAGAGACCATTTAAACTTACATTTCTCAAATCAAGAATTCAAATATTGATGATCACGAAAAAAATTAAAATTAGTCAATTCTATAATAAAAATTTAATAATAAACGTAGAACAATTTATTTTCACGATTTCGAATTGCCAACACATAAATAAGATGGCCTGGCTGTTCCCCCGGGCGATCGCCAACGAGACTTTTTAGAGAAGATGACGAGTCTCGTTGGTGTTTTTGCTCTTCTTAGCGATCTTCGTCCCCAGCCGACGAAGGAAAGAAAGTGTTTCCATACCGATTGCCCCTGATATCTCGACGGCTATTGGCAAAAAAATTTGATTTCTGGCCAGGAACGAGTATTTTCTTATTTTGTGACCTCCGCGAGTTTTGCCGCCGAACCAGGATCAGATTGTTGAGAGAAAAGTCATTAAACAAAATTTTTGGCCGGTCTCAAAATCAGTGGATTCGAGACATTTTACTGTACATGAATGAATGAACAAAACCAGTCAAATCAACTGAGGCTGATGAAAATCAATCAAATTTGAACACGCTGACAATTCTTTCACATCGACCCTTTTAATTAATGGGGTTTATTATAGTGACACTACATTACTGGCACATATTAGGCATTCTTTATTGGTGAAGTGTTTATTATCCCAGAAATCATTCATAGTTAGGATTAGATTAATCAGGTGGCCGTGGTAATCACGCCTTTTTATCGAGGAAGCCACTACAATTCGGAGCCTGGCTTTATGCGGTTGGCCTAAACAGAGTTAAATCCACAAATAGGGTAGTTATTGCTGTTCCAAATTCAATAAACTGTGAGTATATATTATTTGATCATTCACTTCGGCCTCCTTTAAACTTATCGCGGCACTGACAAGGAAATTTTATCGCATTATCAGCAAACATTTCCATTTGCAACAAGGGTGTTTAAACCGTGAGAACGAACATACCCAGAATATAATTTGACTAGTACAGTCAACCCTTTCTATAGTGAACCCTCTCTACTAATATAACAGACCATATTATGCAATCTCTCAGCCATTTGACAGAGATCTATTAAATGGTCCGTTAAAAACGAAAATCAATTTGTTGAAACCTCTGTGATTGAAAATTTTACAGAAAGCCTCAATAGAAAATATTGTTCAAAAAATATTTTTAATTTGGACGAAACTGGATTGTTTTTTAAACTTTTGTTGAACAGACATTAGTTGTTGACTTTGACAAAAATCTATCTAATAAACCGGTAAAAGACGAGTAACTTTTCTTTTTTTCGTTTATTATGATAAGAAAAAAGCTTACCCATTTGTTATTGGAAAAGCCAAAAATCCAAGCTGCTTTAAGAAGAAAAAATTTAATAATATACAAGTCAATACAAATTAAATAAAAAGCATGGATGACATGTGATATTTTCATATAAAACTAGTGAATATGCGAAGGCGCTTGAATTATTGATTCTAGAGAATAATTATACGAAATAGAAACAACAACAACAACCAATGCACATTCGCGTGGCCCATGCTTCTGCAGTGGGTTTCGCTTGTGCAGGACACACACTTTATTTTTAAGAGAAAGAACAGTTATATTTTTAACTAATCCGAGGAAAGAGCCAAGCAGACAAGAGAAAACTGTCCAATTTCTAACATTTTCTTTTTATTGCGCATGCGTCCTGTCCAATTTCTAACAAACAATTTAAGAAATTATCAAACTAATCATTCTCAAAAATCAAAGATTAAATGATTAAAATTTTTTTTTTTTTAAGTTAATTTATACAACAAGACAAAATTACAGATAGCTATTAGTTAAAGGCCTCACGAGACACCGACCAGCCGCGCGAATGGCGAAGACGTTCCCTCGGATCACAGCAATCGACAGACGTTCCAGGAGCCAAGAAAACTCTCTTGGATCGTGACTAGTCCTTGAAATCCGTCGACCGAGCGAGCGAAGGAAGCGGAGTGTCTTGGGACCGAAGATCCCGGAGGACTCCAAGGCAATTGGAGTAAAGAGCAGCGAGTTGGACAGGTGGCCGTACTTGAGAATCTTTCGCTCCTCGCCCTGCCTGGAAGCGTGCCCAGGATTGCGGCGGACAGCGCGAGATTTCCCAGCGAGAACGTGTCCGAGCAGGTAGAATCCCAAATAAGGGATTTCCCCTGCTCGTAGGGGAAGGTGGACATGCCGTCAGGGCGTTTGCCATCCCCTCTATCCAATCCAACAGGTTCAAGGATAGACGGGATGCCTGCTGAGGCGAGGGCTCTCTGTACGACTGAGTTGAGTTCACTGTGACGGGGCACGACCGGCACTCCGCCGCAAGCGAGGGGATGCAAACCGTACTCGTCAACAGTTCCCCCACAACGGCATTTGTGCGACTGGCAGATTTTCAGCCCGACACGGAGGGAGATTGCAATGATTAAATATCTAAATAATCTTTGTACTATACTTAATATTGTTATTGTTATTTTGTGTTCTTGTTCTATTTTTTAATTCGCTATAGACAATAGTGAACATGATGTTTGATGTGGAGATTTTGTTCACGATAGAGAGGGTTGACTGTATTTTCTTCTTTAACACTGCATAGATTTAAACAGTTATCGACAAATTTGATGATCATAAAATTAATGTTAATGATCATCGCATTAATTGAAATTACCTGGTTTAATAGGCAAAAAACACGACAGTAAGATAAGCTGTAAGACAGGCCATGTAGAGACGCGATTCCACTAATTAACTAAGATTTGCAGATCACTAAATAGACGATAGTTGTTTCACAAAACGATGAATACATAAATACTATCAATTAGCGGTCATGTCTTGAAAACATAATAATATTAAGGGCGGTTATTAGAGGCCGTGCAAACACCTGGGACAACCTTCTCTGACACTTCCCTGGCCATCACAGGCACATCATTCACCCACCGAACTGTCCTGTCTGCAAACTTCCTCACACCCTACAATCACACACCCTCACACACCGTCTTAAACGACTCCTTTATATCATCCAAGTATGTCCTCTCCTCCCCACATCCTCTCTCTGTCCTCCACCCATCTCTGCTCACCCAACCAAGCACTCCCCTCCGAAGTGCTGCTTAACCTACCCACGTTCCTGTCCTCCTCCCATGTCTGGTCACCCAACAAGGACTCCCCTTACTTAACCCATGCAGGTGTGTGTCTTGGCGTATTCCACTGTCTTGTATAATCTGAGTAATATTGGGGAGTGGGGACTTGTTGTCTGTAGAGCGCGGCTGCCTCTGTTTTGT